>NC_091318.1:41033190-41103190 GCF_038502225.1 Cherax quadricarinatus
GTGTATGTGTACAGATGCCTTCCCTTTAAACGAGTCCCTTAAAATGGGCACCTTTTCTAGAGGTGCAAAAATTCCTAAAATAATTACCAATACTTAGGATGTAAAGTAATTTACATTATATCCTGCATCTGCCTCAGAAGTTTGTGGGATAGATAAATATGGCTGGTTCCTTTTGTACAACTTACGGATATCTTTCTTTAAATGTGTCTCTTTAAATAGACCCATTTTCTCGAGATGCAGAAGCTCTTTAGGTAACTGCCAGTGATATCCATATCACTGGCAATATAGTTATTATATATGTAAAGTTATTTACATCATAGCATAGCCTGACCGAATTTTTGATAATTGGTTATGGGGCTTGGTGTGCCTTGAAGCACTTCCTGCCCCCCCCCCTTCCTCCTCTCTGCCTCACTCCTACAAAGGTGCTACCTATGATCGTATATGCTTGGAACTCCTTGTCTTTCTCTGCAACATTGCAAGCTGTTAATGATCTGGTGATTGCAACACAAAAGGCCTAGAACTATCATTCAACTCCCCCCATAGCTGCTTTGCATTTGGTGTCACTGTTCGCCAATTTTCCATAAAAAGTAATCATATATATATATATATATATATATATATATATATATATCTATATATATATATATATATATATATATATATATATATATATATATATATATATATATATATATATATATATGTCGTGCCGAATAGGCAGAACTTGCGATCCTGGCTTAAATAGCAACGTTTATCTTGCCATATAGGACAAGTGAAAATTTGTGTATGCAATAATTTCGCCAAAATCATTCTGAACCTAACGAAAAAAATATATTTCACTGTGTTTGTTTAGTATTAAATTATTGTAAACAAATCTAAAATATATTTAGTTGGGTTAGGCTAAAATAAATTGTTCTTGTTATTAGGTTAGGTAAGTTTTCTAAGATTCTTTTGATGCAAAATTATAAATTTTTACATTAACATTAATGAAAAAAATATATCTTTAAACGCATAAGAGAAAATTTTAGAAAGGACTTAATTTTAAATGAGTTCTTGTTAATTGACCAGTTTTACATATTCGGCACGACATATATATATATATATATACATATATATATATATATATATATATATATATATATATATATATATATATATATATATATATATATATATATATATATATATATATATATATATATATATATATATATATATACAAAGCAACTACTGTGAAAGAGTAGTGATTATTCCAAGTGCTTTCGTGACTACTCACATTGTCAAGGAACAAGGAACTACTTTCGTGAGTAGTCACGAAAGCGCTTGGAATTTCACTACTATTTCATAGTGGCTGTTTTGCATATTTTAAAATCAAATGTTTGCTGTGATCTTATTGCATATATATATATATATATATATGTCGTGCCGAATATGTAAAACTGGTCAATTAACAAGAACTCGCTTAAAATTAAGTCCTTTCTAAAAATTTCTCTTATACGCTTAAAGATATATTTTTTTTCATTAATGTTGGCGTAAAATTTTATAATTTTGCACCAAAAGAAACTTAGAAAACTTACCTAACCTTATTATAACAAGCGCAATTTATTTTAGCCTAACCCAACTAAATATATTTTAGATTTGTTTACAATAATTTAATACTAAAGAAACACAGTGAAATATATTTTTTTTTCGTCAGGTTCAGAATGATTTTGGCGAAATTATTGCATACACAAATTTTCACTTGTCCTATATGACAAGATGAGCGTTGCTATTTAAGCCAAGATCGCAAGTTCTGCCTATTCGGCACGACATGTATGTATATATGTATGTATGTATATATATATATATATATATATATATATATATATATATATATATATATATATATATATATATATATATATATATATATATATATATATATATATATATATATATATATGTATATATAAACACTGATCTCTGGCCGAAGGAGACTCGACCCTACGAACCTTGGAACAAGGTACGCAGTACTTTACCATCGTACCTTGCATACCTGCGTACCTTGTTCCAAGGTTCGTAGGTTCGAGTCTCCTTCGGCCAGAGATCAGAGTTTGTGTATATTTCGCCTGCTCTTGCGAATTCCTTGCATATATATATATATATATATATATATATATATATATATATATATATATATATATATATATATATATATATATATATATATATATATATATATATATATATATATATATATATGCAATAAGATCACAGTAAACAGGTGATTTCAAAATATGCAAAACAACCACTCTGAAAGAATAGAGAAATTCCAAGCGCTTTCGTGACTACTCACATTATCAAGGAACTATGAAAGTAAAGCATCCAAGGAAGCTATATAAGGGGTCCGGGCAGCACCTCACTATCAGATCCCACAACGGTTAAACACGTGACGCGCGGCGAGCCAACTTGGATAGGTCCTTTGCACAACTCACCCCCAAGCTAAAAATTATTTGTCCAGTGTATTATTAATTTCTTCCCAAATTCTATTAATTATAAATGGATCTAATTTATATAAACCAAAGGAAATATTCATATTATTGTTAAAACTGCTTTTTATGAAACAAGATTCAATTATATTCCTGTCGACCATGGACTTGCTTGATACTACTTTCTCAACTTTTTGAAAATCAATTGGATGGTTAAAATCTCTTACATGAATAAATAGAGCATTGGAATCTTGTCCAGTTCTAATGCTATATTTATGTTGTTTTAATCTTAGTTCGAGATTTTTACCAGTTTGACCGTAATAAACTTTATCGCAAATTTTACAAGGAATCTTATAGACGCATCCATCAGCATTTTGGGGGGAATTCCTTTATCAAAAGTTTTTTTACTGTATCAAGATTTTTGAATACAACTTTAATATTAAAAGTCTTAAGAAGAGAAGGCATATCAACCAAGTTTTCATGGTAAGGGAGAACCAACATATTTTTAGTTGAATAAGGCTGGTTGCCCCTTTTTGGATTATAAAAAGTGTTTCTGGCAACTTTAAAAGATTTATCAATTACATTTCTTGGGTATTTTAAATCATTACCTATTTCATAAATTTTGGATATTTCCTCATCTATGAACTCAGGACTACAAATTCGTAAAGCTCTCAAATACATTGATGAGAAAACAGACAGTTTGACTCTATCTTGATGCGAGGAATAATAGTGGACATAGGAACAGTTATTTGTAGGTTTTCTGTAAATTTTAAATTTGAATTCATTATTACCCTTAATAATTAAAACATCTAGAAAAGGCAATGAGTTATTTTCTTCAAACTCAACAGTAAAGTTTATAGAATGGGCTAAGCTATTTAATTTTCCAAGAAAATGGTGTATATCTACATTTTTGGGCATAAGACACAAAATATCATCAACATATCTGAACCATTTAGCTCTATTAGGGAGGATTGTGTTAAGCAACCTTGTTTCAAAAAATTCCATGTATAGGTTACTAAGAACAGGTGAAAGAGGATTTCCCATTGCCATACCAAACTTCTGAGTGTAAAACTTATCATTAAATACAAATTTTGCATCAACAATGCAAAGTTTAATAAGTTTAATGATAGTAGGAACTGGCAATGGTAAATCATAGTTAACGAGTTCTTCAGATAAGAAACTTAATAAATCATCAACAGGAACTTTCGTAAACAAGGAAGTAACATCAAAACTAACCATGTTAAAATCATTTAAGTCAGTCAAGGAACTTAATTTATCAACCAAGTCTATGTTGTTTTTAACATTAAAGTTAGAAATTTTGCCAACAATAGGGCTCAAAATATCAACAAGCCATTTGGATAATTTATATGAAACTGACCCTATGGAGCTAATAATTGGTCTGACTGGATTCCCTGGTTTATGTGTTTTTATTAGTCCATACATGTAAGGTAAAGATGGATTAGTGGAAGTAAATTGTTTGACTAATTCATCTTTGCCTTTCAGTAGAAGTTTTATTGTTTTATTGAAATTGCTGTTAACGGTTTCTAGGGGATTTTTCCTAAGTTTAGAATAGGTTTCAGTATCATCTAAGAGATTATTCATTTTTTCTTGGTAATCATTTTCTTTCATAATTCCTATTGCATTTATTTTGTCTGCTTTAGTAAGGCGCAAATTTTTATTGTTATTAAGTGTATCATAAGACTTAAAGAATCTTTGAGGGCAATTGGGAATGTTTGGTTTTAACATAGAGCTATATACCATTCCTTTACTAATATTAATTTCATCAGAGGATAAATCAGAAAATTTTTCAAAGTTACAAAAGGCTTTTGCAATTTCAACATTATTAAGTTTTTTTGAAGTTGCAAAACTTAGGCCAAAACCTAGAGCAGCAGTAGTATGTTTGTCTAAAATTTCATCTGATAAGTTAATTACAAAATTGTTATTAGCATGTTATTATCCAAGTTGGCTCGCCGCGCGTCACGTGTTTAACCGTTGTGGGATCTGATAGTGAGGTGCTGCCCGGACCCCTTATATAGCTTCCTTGGATGCTTTACTTTCATAGTTCCTTGATAATGTGAGTAGTCACGAAAGCGCTTGGAATTTCTCTATTCTTTCAGAGTGGTTGTTTTGCATATATATGTATATATATATATATGTATATATATATATATATATATATATATATATATATATTTTATTTTATATATATATATATATATATATATTGGGATAGACGTATAAATTCTCCAGTAACACATTCATTTACGTAATATTTCCAGAACTTGTAAGAGTATGTCTTTGGTATGTAATGTTACGAGACGATGTCCTTTCAGCTTTCCTCCTTATTAATTGATCCATAATATAATCCTCTTCGCTCCATCAGTTATTACTTATAGGTGACATCACTGTGATATTACCTTGCTCTGATTTTGACGTAACTTTGATGTTAACTAAACTTTGATGTTAGCGTCTGGGATATATTAATTCCAATATACCATAAACTTAAAAGGAAAGCTGAATACGTCAGCCGAATTTGGTGACAGGACCAAGTATTAAGAGGAGCTTGTGGCCTCTCCTGTGTCCAACTTGTGGTCACTCGTGTCCAACTTTTGGCCACTCATGTGTCCAACTTGTGGCCACTCATGTGTCCAACTTGTGGCCACTCATGTGTCCAACTTGTGGCCACTCATGTGTCCAACTTGTGGCCACTCATGTGCCCAACTTGTGGCCACTCATGTGCCCAACTTGTGGCCACTCATGTGTCTAACTTGTGGCCACTCATGTGTCCAACTTGTGGCCACTCATGTGTCCAACTTGTGGCCATTCATGTGTCCAACTTGTGGCCACTCATGTGTCCAACTTGTGGCCACTCATGTGTCCAACTTGTGGCCACTCATGTGTGCAACTTGTGGCCACTCATGTGTCCAACTTGTGGCCACTCACGTGTCCAACTTGTGGCCACTCATGTGTCCAACTTGTGGCCATTCATGTGTCCAACTTGTGGCCACTCATGTGTCCATCTTGTGGCCACTCGTGTCCAACTTGTGGCCACTCATGTGTCCAACTTGTGGCAACTCATGTGTCCAACTTGTGGCAACTCATGTGTCCAACTTGTGGCCACTCATGTGCCCAACTTGTGGCCACTCATGTGCCCAACTTGTGGCCACTCATGTGTCCAACTTGTGGCCACTCATGTGTCCAACTTGTGGCCACTCATGTGTCCAACTTGTGGCCACTCATGTGTCCAACTTGTGGCCACTCATGTGTCCAACTTGTGGCCACTCATGTGTCCAACTTGTGGCCACTCATGTGTCCAACTTGTGGCCACTCATGTGTCCAACTTGTGGCCACTCATGTGTCCAACTTGTGGCCACTCATGTGTCCAACTTGTGGCCACTCCTGTTTACAGCCTCGCAACATACTTTTTTCCTATGTGAGTTGTGAACCTCGTAAGAATTTAAGTTCTAAAGTGTAGGCGCAACGTGTGTGTGTGTGTGTGTGTGTGTGTGTACTCACCCAGTTGTATTTACCTAGTTGTGGTTGCAGGGGTCGAGCCACAGATCCTGGCCCCGCCTCTTCACTGGTCGCTACTAGGTCACTCTTCCTGCTCCATAAGCTTCATCGTACCTCTTCTTAAAGCTATATATGGATCTGCCTCCACTTCATCACTACCCAGACTATTTCACTTCCTGACATCTGAGTCTTCTATTTCCAACTGTGACCCCTTGTTGTGTCCCATCTCTGGAACATCTTGTCTCTGTCCACTTTATCAATTCCTCTTAGTATTTTTTTATGTCGTTGCCATGTCCCCCTTATCTGTCCTGTCCTCCAGTGTCATCAGGTCGATTTCCCTTAACTTCCCCTCGTAGGACATGCTCCTTAGCTCCGGGACTAGTCTTATTGCAAACCTTTGCACTTTCTCTAGTTTCCTTACGCGCTTGGCTAGGTGTTGCACTGGTGCTGCATACTCCAACACAGGCCTAACGTACATGGTGTACAGGATCCTGAACGATTCCTTATTAAGATGTCAGAATGCCTTTTTATAGTCCAAGAAAATGCAATCTACCCACCACTCTTGCCTTACTCCTGTCACCCTGGCATAGAACTTTAGTAGGTTTGTGACACAGGATTTCCCATCCCTGAAACCTTGCTGGCTGTCATTGATAAGCTCATTCCTTTCTAGGTGCTCCACCACTCTTCTCCTGATAATCTTCTCCTTGACTGTAGTTGGTTTGTTTAATGATTCGTGTCTGTCTTCTTTTCTAAAAATTGGGACTATATTTGCTGTCTTCCATACCTCAGTTATTCCCCCCATTTTCGATACCTGTGTTGTAGATTGCTGTTAGTGGTAGACATAGCGCCTCTGCTCCCTCTCTCAGGACCCATGGAGAGATGCTATCCGGCCCCATCACCTTTGGGGTATCTAGCTCGATTAGCAGCCTCTTCACTTCTTCCTCGTTTGTATGTATTGTGTCCAACACTTGATGGTGTACCCCACCTCTTCGTCCTTCTGGAGTCCCTTTTGTCTCCTCTGTGACCACTTCTTTGAATTTCTCTTTCCTTCCTCAGCCTGATTACTTGGTCCTTGAATGTCGTTTTCCTCCTGATGTGGCTGTACAACATCTTCGGGTCAGATTTGGCTTTCGTTGTTATGTTATTGTCGCATTGTCGTTGGGTCTCCCTTTTTACCTGTGCATATTCATTTCTAGCTCTACGAATACTCTCCATTTTCTCCTGGGTCCTTTGCCTTCTATACTTTTTCCATTCTTTAGCACACTTGGTTTGGCTTCTCTACACCTTTGCGTAAACCACGGGCTCATCCAGACTTTCTCATTACTTCTGTTACCCTAGAGTACAAATCACTCCTCAGCTTCCTTGCATATTGCTGTCACATATTCCATCATCTCATTATCTGACTTACCTGCCAGTTCTCTTTCCAATTGAACCCAGTGCAGGAAATTCTTCATTCCTTTGTAGTCCCCTCTCTTGTAGTCTGACTTTATTCGTCCTGCCCTTCCTGCTTCCCTCTCCACTTGTAATTCTCAGAACCACGTGATCACTTGCCCAAAGGGGTCTTTCAAATGTGATGTCCTCAATATCTGCACCACTGAATGTGAATACTAGGTCCAGTTTTGCTGGTTCATCCTCCCCTCTCTCTTGAAGTGTTGGTACATGAGGCATCAAAGTACCACCTCCATTATCTTAGCCCTCCACGTTTCTGGGCCCCCACGTAACTCAAGGTTCTCCCTGTAGATTGTCTTGTGATTGAAGTTACCGATAATCAGCAGCTTTGCCCTGCTCGCATGAGCCCTTCTGGCCACTTCAGCCAGTGTGTCACCCATCGTTCTATTACTCTCGTCATACTCTTGCCTTGGCCTCCTGTTGTCCTTTGGTGGGTTATTCATAACTGCATTTACCACCTGTGGACATCCAGACTGAAGTGTTCCTATTATGTAATCTCTTGCTTCTCTTCTGTCTCCTGTCTCCAGCTTACCAAAATCTCATCGGTTTTTGATAAGCAGTGCCACTCCTCCACCTCCTCTGTTCCTTCTGTTTTTCCTCAGGATCTGATATCCTGTTGGAAGGATGGCATCTGTTATTGTGTGTGTGTACTCACCTAGTTGAGGTTGCAGAGGTCGAGTCCAAGCTCCTGGCCCCGCCTCTTCACTGGTCGCCACTAGGTCACTCTCAATGAACCATGAGCTTTATCGTACCTCTGCTTAAAGCTATGTATGGAGCCTGCCTCCACTACATCGCTTCCCAAACTATTCCACTTCCTGACTACTCTGAGGCTGAAGAAATACTTCCTAACATCCCTGTGATTCATCTGTGTCTTCAGCTTCCAACTGTGTCCCCTTGTTACTGTGTCCAGTCTCTGGAACATCCTGTCGTTGTCCACCTTGTCAATTCCTCTCAGTATTTTGTAAGTAGTTATCATGTCCCCCCTATCTCTCCTGTCCTCCAGTGTCGTCAGGTTGATTTCCCTTAACCTCTCCTCGTAGGACATACCTCTTAGCTCTGGGACTAGTCTTGTTGCAATCCTTTGCACTTTCTCTAGTATCTTTACATGCTTGGCTAGGTGTGGGTTCCAAACTGGTGCCGCATACTCCAATATGGGCCTAACGTGCACGGTGTACAGGGTCCTGAACGATTCCTTATTAAGATGTCGGAATGCTGTTCTGAGGTTTGTCAGGCGCCCATATGCTGCAGCAGTTATTTGGTTGACGTGCGCTTCAGGAGATGTGCCTGGTGTTATACTCACCCCAAGATCTTTTTCCTTGAGTGAGGTTTGTAGTCTCTGGCCCCCTAGACTGTACTCCGTCTGCGGTCTTCTTTGCTCTTCCCCAATCTTCATGACATTGCACTTGGTGGGATTGAACTCCAGGAGCCAATTGCTGGACCAGGTCTGCAGCCTGTCCAGATCCCTTTGTAGTTCTGCCTGGTCTTCGATTGAATGAATTTTTCTCATCAACTTCGTCATCTGCAAACAGGGACACCTCGGAGTTTATTCCTTCCGTCATGTCGTTCACAAATTCCAGAAACAGCACTAGTCCTAGGACTGACCCCTGCGGGACCCCGTTAGTCACAGGTGCCCACTCTGACACGTCGCCACGTACCATTACTCGCTGCTGTCTTCCTGACAAGTATTCCCTGATCTATTGTAGTGCCTTCCCTGTTATCCCTGCTTGGTCCTCCAGTTTTTGCACTAATCTCTTGTGTGGTACTGTGTCAAACGCCTTCTTGCAGTCCAAGAAAATGCAATCCACCCACCCCTCTCTCTCTTGTCTTACTGCTGTCACCTTGTCATAGAACTCCAGTAGGTTTGTGACACAGGATTTCCCGTCCCTGAAACCATATTGGCTGCTGTTGATGAGGTCATTCCTTTCTAGGTGTTCCACCACTCTTCTCCTGATAATCGTCTCCATGACTTTGCATCCTATACATGTCAATGACACTGGTCTGTAGTTTAGTGCTTCATGTCTGTCTCCTTTTTTAAAGATTGGGACCACATTTGCTGTCTTTCATGAATCAGGCAATCTCCCTGTTTCGATAGATGTATTGAATATTGTTGTTAGGGGTACACATAGTTCCTCTGCTCCCTCTCTCAGGACCCATGGAGAGATGTTATGTGGCCCCATTGCCTTTGAGGTATCTAGCTCACTCAGAAGCCTCTTCACTTCTTCCTCGGTTGTGTGTACTGTGTCCAGCACCTGGTGGTGTGCCCCACCTCTCCGCCTTTCTGGAGCCTCTTCTGTCTCCTCTGTGAACACTTTTTGAATCTCTTTTTGAATTCCTGACATCATGGTCATTTCTTGTTGTCTCTCCTCCTTCCTTCCTTAGCCTGATTACCTGGTCCTTGACTGTTGTTTTCCTCCTGATGTGGCTGAATAACAGCTTCGGGTCAGATTTGGCTTTCGCTGCTATGTCATTTTCATATTGTCGTTGGGTCTCCCTTCTTATCTGTGCATATTCGTTTCTGGCTCTACGACTGCTCTCCTTATTCTCCTGGGTCCTTTGCCTTCTATATTTCTTCCATTTCCTAGCACACTTGGTTTTTGCCTCCTTGCACCTTTGGGTGAACCATGGGCTCATCTTGGCTTTTTCGTTATTCCTGTTTCCCTTGGGTACAAACCTCTCCTCAGCCTCCTTGCACACTGTTGCTACATATTCCATCATCTCATTAACTGGCTTCCCTGCCAGTTCTCTGTCCCACTGAACCTCGTTCAGGAAGTTCCTCATTCCTGTGTAGTCCCCTTTCTTGTAGTTTGGCTTCATTTGTCCTGACCTTCCTGCTTTCC
Source organism: Cherax quadricarinatus (assembly GCF_038502225.1). Taxonomy (NCBI): domain Eukaryota; kingdom Metazoa; phylum Arthropoda; class Malacostraca; order Decapoda; family Parastacidae; genus Cherax; species Cherax quadricarinatus. The sequence goes on from NC_091318.1 coordinate 41,043,458, forward strand.
CCTCTACTTGTAGCTCTACTGTGTATTCGAAGTTCAAAACCACATGATCGCTGGCCCCAAGGGGTCTTTTATATGTGATGTCCTCAATATCTGCACTACTCAAGGTGAATACGAAGTCCAGTGTTGCTGGTTCATCCTCTCCTCTCTCTCTTGTAGTGTCCCTTACGTGTTGGTACATGAAGTTTTCCAGTACCACCTCCATCATCTTAGCCCTCCATGTATCTTGGCCCCCATGTGGCTCCAAGTTCTCCCAGTCGATCTCCTTGTGGTTAAAGTCACCCATGATCAGGTGCTTTGCCCAGCATGCATGAGCTCTTCTGGCCACTGCAGCCAGTGTGTCAACCATCGCTCTATTGCTCTCGTCATACTCGTGCCCTGGCCTCCTGCTGTTCTGTGGTGGATTATACATCACTGCAATTACCACCTTGAGACCTCCAGAGTGAAGCGTTCCCACTATGTAATGACTTTCTTCTCTGCTTTCTCCTCTCTCCAGCTCATCAAAATTCCGTCGGTTTTTGATCAGCAGTGCCACTCCTCCACCCCCCTGTTCCTTCTGTCTTTCCTCAGGATCTGGTATCCCGTTGGAAAAGATGGCATCTGTTATCATACCTGTAAGCTTGGTTTCTGTGAGAGCTATGATGTCCGGTGATCCCTCTTTGACTCTCGTGCCACTCCTCCCACTTGTTTGTTATTCCATCAGCGTTTGAGTACCATACCTTCAGTTTCCTTTCCAACACTGTGCTTTGGGGGACCTGTGGGGGTGGGAGACCTGGTACCATACTGTGGGATTCTATAGTTGGGGGTTGAGTGTGTGAAGGCTTACTCAGCTCTGTAATAACTTCAGACAGTATTACCAAAGCTGGCTCCTCCTCAGGAAAATTAATGAATAGAAAACGAAATAATAATTAACAAAGAAACACTTTATTATTTATTAAAGCAAACATAAAACAATAAAACATGACAGGTACATCCTATTTGAAAGAAAAATGAAAAATGATATGAATAAAATAACATTTGAACTCAACGCTAATATATATAGGGGTGTCTGGTGTTGGTGACACTTCGTGTTGCTGAAATCTTAGCCGTTGCTGATGTGGGGGAGGGGGGGGGTCGCAGGTGTTGGTGACCACCGGCTAGTTCTTCACAGAGTATCGCCGTGAGTATTCTATCCCTATGACAGGAAAGCAGGTTCTTTACCGCTGCAATGATGTGGGGTTACGTCCTGCAATTTCATACAGGTGCACAGGTAATTAAATCCAAAATGGGACGTCTCCAGGACGTTAGTCCGTCTCCATCAGTTTTTCTCGTTGATTGACAGGTGACCCCCTCTGTCATCCAAGCTGAAAAGATAGACAGGTTACCCACTGCTTAAAAAATCACTCTCCATGATAAGTACAATACCTAAAAGATGTGGTGATTATTACAACAGTCAACTTAGAGCAAGACTGAAAGGACTAAGTTTATTATTAGTCAAAAGTGAAGCTTTTAACCAAAAGATCCACTAGAATACAAGGCAGGCATGTACTTACAGTAGTGTTGGGAGCTGTGAGTCGAGTGATTTACTGTTTGACCATAGCCCCACACGTCACCTTTCGGGGGGGGGAGAAGGAGGGGAAGGGATAGCGGGAGCTAGACTGACCCTATCTTAACAAGCAGCCGGCAATCAAACTATCACTTTAGAGGTGGGGGAGAAAAGGCGGGAATAGTGGGAGCTGGCCTTACCCTACCTTAACAAGTAGCAGGCAAGCAAACTATCACTTTCGGGAAGGGGGGAAAAAAGGCGGGAATAGCGGGAGCTTGACTTACCCTATCTTAACAAGTAGCCAGCAATGAAACTATTGTTACTATATACTCCCTCGTTACTCCTATCTATTGAACTTTTCCCTCACAGGTGGAAGCTGTGGGTATGGATTGTAGTGTGTGTTGGGATGGTGTGATAGGTTGTGGGGTTCTGAGGATAATTGTGTGTGTGCTTGCCCTTGCTGCTCTGTTCTGCTCTGACTGACCTCTGCTGGTTCCATCCTTGTCTCCTTTCCTAGCTCCTTTCGCTTTTTTGTCCTCTCCCTCAGCTGCTGTCGCTCTGCTTTTTGTTTTGTCTCTGTCTAGGAACGCCTTCTTGTACTCTTCCGAGTTTTTCAACCATGGTTTCTCTTGGAGGATCCTGTTACGCACTGTTTCTGTCCTGAGAATCAGCTTGGTCGGTCTGTTTCTCCCCTTCAAGTACCCCCCTATTCTCTGAAAATTTACAATCTCGTCCATGTCTTCTCCCCCTATTTCTGTGATGATTTTCTCAATCTCCTTTCTTTCTTCCTGCCGTCTTTCAGGGTGTGTCCTTTCCTCTCTCTCCCGAAGCCCATGGATAAACACAGATTTTGCCCTTTCCTCCTCCCATTGCCTCTCCCTCTGTGACTCTGGTTCCCGTCTGTATGTGGTCATTTTCTCCCTTGGTTTTTCCAGTGGCTCTTGGTATCATGGTTGTGCCTCAGCATTCGACCTATCTCCCTCTCCATCTGCACCCAGCTGTGTGTGTGTGTGTGTGTGTGTGTGTATGTGTGTGTGTGTGTGTGTGTGTGTGTGTGTGTGTGTGTGTGTGTGTGTGTGTGTCTGTGTGTACTAGCCTAATTCACCTAATTGTGGTTGCAGAGGTCGAGTCATAGCTCCTAGCCCCGACTCTTGACTGGTCACCACTATGTCCACTCAGTCCCTGCTTCATGAGCTTTATCATACCTCTTCTTAAAGCTATGTATGGATCCTGCCTCCCATCGTGACCCCTTGTTTCTGTGTCCCATCTCTGAAAAATCCTGACTTTGTTCACCTTGTCAATTCCTCGCAGTATTTTGTATGCTGTTATCATGTCTCCTTTAAACCTCCTGTCCTCCAGTGTCGTCAGACCGATTTTCCTTAACCTTTCTTTGTAGGACATTCCCCTTAGCTCTGGAACTAGTCTTGTTGCAAACCTTTGCACTTTGTTTAATTTCTTGATGTGCTTGACCAGGTGTAGGTTCCAAACTGGTGCTGACGTACATTGTGTAAAGTCTTGAACGATTCCTTTCTGAGATGTGCTCAGTATTATATTAATCCCAAGATGCTTTTCCTTGAGTGAGGTTTGCAGTCTTTGGCCACCTAACATATACTGTGTCTATGGTCTTCTTTGCCCTTCCCCTATGTTCGTGACTTTGCATTTGGCGGGGTTAAATTCAGGGAGCCAGTTGCTGGACAGGTTTGCAGTCTGTCCAGGTCTCTTTGTAGTCCTGCCTGATCCTCATCCGATTTAATTCTCTTCATTAACTTCACATCATCTGCAAGCAGAGACACTTCTGAGTCTATCACTTCCGCCATGTCATTCACATATACTGACCCTTGTGGAATCCCGCTCCTCACAGTCGCACACTCTTACACTTCATCATGTACCATGACTCATTGTTGCCTCCCTGCCAGATATTCCCTGATCCATTGCAGGTCCCTTCATGTTACGAGTGCTTGATCCTCTAGCTTTTGCACTAATGCCTTGTGAGGAACTGAGTCGAAGGCCTTACAGTTCAAGAAAATGCTATCAACCTCACTCCCTCTCTCGTGTCTTACTTCCTTTATCTTGTCATAAAACACCAGTAGTTTGGAGACACAGGAGTTTCCTTCTCTAAATCCGTGCTGGTTGTCGTTCATAAGCTTGTTCTGTTCTAGGGGCTCCACCACTCTTCTCCTAATAATTTTTTCCATGACTTTGCATACTATACATGTTAATGACGCTGCTCTATAGTTTAGTGTCTCATTTCTGTCTACTTTCTTAAAAATGAGGAATATGTTTGGCTTCTTCCGTACCTCGGGTAGTTTCCCAGTTTCAATGGATGTGTTGAAAATTGTTGTTAGTGGCACACACAGCGCCTCTGCTCCCTCTCTAAGGACCCATGTAGAGATGATGTCTGGTCACTCCACCTTTGAGGTATCAAGTTCACTTACCAGCCTTTTCATCTCCTCCTCGGTTGTATTTCATCCAGCACTTGCTGGTATATTCTTTGCTGGTGTACCCCCTTATTCTGACTTCCCAGAGTTCTTTCTTTCCCTCTGTAAATACTTCCTTAAATCTCATGTTGAGCTCCTCACACTTCTTGGTCGTTCTTTGTGAGCTTCCCACCTTCTTTCCTCAGCCTGATTACCTAGTCCTTTACTGTTGTCTTCCTTCTTATGTGGCTATACAACAACATCAGGTCAGACATGGCCTTCGTTGCTATGTTGTTTTTGTAATCTCACTGGGCCTCCCTCTTATCTATGCATACTCGTTTTCTGGGTCATTTGCCTTCTGTATTTTTTTTATCCTCTAGTGCACCTAGTTTTTGCGTCCCTACACCCTTGGATAAACCAAGGGTTCATTTCGTTTCCTGATTTTCCTACCAACGTTCCTCATGCCTGTATAGTCTCCCATTTTGTAGTTTGGCATTTCTCTTCCTACTCCTGTTACCCACTCCACTGTAACTCCACTACGTATTCAAAGCTCAGAACCACTTGATCACTAGCTCTGAGGGGCCTTTCATATGTGACGTCATTGATGTGAAAGCTACTCAAGGTGAATACAAGGTCCAGCCTTGCTGGTTCATCTTCACCTCACTCTCTGGTAGTGTCCCTAACATGTTAATCATGAGGTTTTCCAGCACCACATCCATCATCATGGCTCTCCATGTTTTGGGACCCCCATGTGGCTCCAGGTTTTCCCAATCAATCTCCTTGTGATTGAAATCACCCATAACTAGTAACTTTGCTCTACCTGTGTGAGCTCTTCTGACCACCTCAGCTAGTGTGTCCACAATTGCTCTGTTGATTTCTTCATATTTTTCTCTTGGCCTCCTGCAGTTCTGTGTAGGGTTATGCATTTACTGCAATTACTACCTTATGTCCCCCAGACTGAATTGTACCTACTATGCCCATTGTACCCTTTTGCCCATTTCGTTCATTCCTTCCATTTCCTCAAATCCCCATCGGCTTCTAATGAAAAGTGCAACTCCTCTCCCTCTGGTTCCTGTAACCTTCTTTGGGATCTGATATCCAGGTGGGAAGATTGTGTTGGTTATCCTGGTGAGTTTCGTTTCTGTGAGTGCGATAATGTCTATGGACGTCTTGATTCTTTCGTGCCACTCTTAACATTTGTTATGCAGTCCACATTTGAATACCAAGCCTTCAACTCCTTTTCTAAAACTGTGGTCTGGAGAGAATGCTGAGGTTGGGAGAGTGGGAGACCTGATGAGGAACTATGGGGGTTGCTGTGAGGGTGGAGTTTGTGATCAGAGGAGTTGGGGCAGTGGGTATGGTGTGTTGGTTTTGGATTAGATTGTTTGGCTGCATTGGGGTTGTCGAGGTTGAGGTTCTTCTGTAGGTGGTTCTGTGGGAGTTTGTATTTGATCTTCCTTCTGAGTCTGGGCTCTCCTGCCCATCTCCATCTTTGCTACTCTTTCCTCCTTGCATCTTTATACCCTGTCTTTCAGTTTCTGACTTTCTTCATGTGTTCTGTCACAGTCAAGGTACACCTTTCAGTACGTCTGTGTGTCCCTTAGTTGTGCTTTCTCCTGCAGGATCCTGTTTCGAGCTGGTTCTGTCTTGAAAATCACTTTGACTCACTGGGTTTTAACTCTTGCAAACCCCATTATTCTCAGAAAATTTGCCAACTAGGTCATGTCGTCCTCTACTGTTGCTTTCATGATACTTTCATGTGTGTGTACTCGCCTAATTGTACTCACCTAATTGTGGTTGCAGAGGTCGAGACTCGGCTCCTGGCCACGCCTCTTCACCAGCCGTTACTAGGCCCTTTCTCCCCCTGCTCCATGAGCTTTATCATACCTTGTCTTAAAACTATGTATAGTTCCTGCCTCCACTACATCGCTTGCCAGACTATTCCACTTCCTAACTACTCTATGACTGAAGAAATACTTCCTAACATCCCTTTGACTCGTCTGAGTCTTCAGCTTCCAATTGTGACCCCTTGTTTCTGTGTCCCCTCTCTGGAATATCCTGTCTCTGTCCACCTAGTCTATTCCATGCAGTATTTTGTACGTCGTTATCATGTCTCCCCTGACCCTCCTGTCCTCCAGTCTTGTCAGACCGAGGTGTGTCTGTATGTATTCACCTAGTTGTACTCACCTAGTTGAGGTTGCTGGGGTCGAGTCCGAGCTCCTGGCCCCGCCTCTTCACTGATCGCTACTAGGTCACTCTCCCTGAGCCGTGAGCTTTATCATACCTCTGCTTAAAGCTATGTATGGATCCTGCCTCCACTACATCGCTTCCCAAACTATTCCACTTACTGACTACTCTGTGGCTGAAGAAATACTTCCTAACATCCCTGTGATTCATCTGTGTCTTCAGCTTCCAACTGTGCCCCCTTGTTACTGTGTCCAATCTCTGGAACATCCTGTCTTTGTCCACCTTGTCAATTCCTCTCAGTATTTTGTATGTCGTTATCATGTCCCCCCTATCTCTCCTGTCCTCCAGTGTCGTCAGGTTGATTTCCCTTAACCTCTCCTCGTAGGACATACCTCTTAGCTCTGGGACTAGTCTTGTTGCAAACCTTTGCACTTTCTCTAGTTTCTTTACGTGCTTGGCTAGGTGTGGGTTCCAAACTGGTGCCGCATACTCCAATATGGGCCTAACGTACACGGTGTACAGGGTCATGAATGATTCCTTATTAAGATGTCGGAATGCTGTTCTGAGGTTTGCTAGGCGCCCATATGCTGCAGCAGTTATTTGGTTGATTTGTATGTGTGTGTGTGTGTGTGTGTGTGTGTGTGTGTGTGTGTGTGTGTGTGTGTGTGTGTGTGTGTGTGTGTGTGTGTGTCTACTCACCTAACTGTGGTTGCAGGGGTCGAGACTCAGCTTCTGGCCCCGCTTCTTCATTGACCGCTACTGGGTCCTTCCTCTCCCTGCTCCATGAGCTTTATCGTACTTCGTCTTAAAACTATGTATGGTTCCTGCCTCCACTACATCACTTGCCAGACTATTCCACTTCCTAACAACTCTGTGGCTGAAGAAATACTTCCTAACATCCCTTTGACTCATCTGAGTCTTCCACTTCCAATTGTGACTCCTTGTTTCTGTATCCCATCTCTGGAACATCCTGTTTCTGTCCACCTTATGTATTCCACGCAGTATTTTTATGTCGTTATCATGTTGCCCCTGACCTTCCTGTCCTCCAGTGTCATCAGACCGATTTCCCTTAACCTTTCTTCATAGGACATTCCACTTAGCTCTGGAACCAGCCTTGTTGCAAACCTTTGCACTTTTTCTAATTTCTTGACGTTCTTGTGTGTGTGTGTGTTGCGAACATGGAAGCAATGTGTGTCGTATTGTAAACGTAGTTACCAAGTGTGTTGTATTGTGAACCTAGTCACCGAGTGTGTTGTATTGTGAACCTAGTCACCAAGTTTTGTATTGTGAACCTAGTCACCAAGTGTTGTATTGTGAACCTAGTCACCAAGTGTTGTATTGTGAACCTAGTCACCAAGTGTGTTGTATAGTGAACCTAGTCACCGAGTGTGTTGTATTGTGAACCTAGTCACCAAGTGTTGTATTGTGAACCTAGTCACCAAGTGTTGCATTGTGAACCTAGTCACCAAGTGTTGTATTGTGAACCTAGTCACCAAGTGTGTTGTATAGTGAACCTAGTCACCGAGTGTGTTGTATTGTGAACCTAGTCACCAAGTGTTGTATTGTGAACCTAGTCACCAAGTGTTGTATTGTGAACCTAGTCACCAAGTGTTGTATTGTGAACCTAGTCACCAAGTGTGTTGTATAGTGAACCTAGTCACCGAGTGTGTTGTATTGTGAACCTAGTCACCAAGTGTTGTATTGTGAACCTAGTCACCAAGTGTTGTATTGTGAACCTAGTCGCCAAGTGTTGTATTGTGAACCTAGTCACCAAGTGTTGTATTGTGAACCTAGTCACCAAGTGGGTTGTATAGTGAACCTAGTCACCAAGTGTGTTATATAGTGGACCTAGTTACCAAGTGTGTTATGAACATTGGCACCAGGTGTGCTGTGATGTTCACAGTTCCTCAAGTCTGATCTCGGAGTTCATTCCGCTAATTACCAGTAATAATCTCGTTGCAATGCAATAGAACTTCTCTAATGTCTCGTTATGGTTGATCAGGTTCTTGCTGCATGTTGGCGCTGCATTTGTGGTCTGTCATACTTATAAATGAAACAGTCTTTAGGTTTCTGAAACCTGCGTCTCCTACCAGTTTGTATAGTGTTTCTGGACTATTCATTCCATCTTACATATTCAACAATTCTCTCTTATCTCTGTTTGAGACAGACATATGGACTACGTATGCAACGTGTTCAAATCGTTTTAGTTCAAAATGACGTAGTACAAAGCTAGTAATTATTGTGACCGTAGCAATTTATGTACACTACCCAAAGCAAAACATCGTCAAAAAATAAGCTAAATAAGCTATTTTTTTCAGTATCAACTTGAGTACCTTCCCTGCTTCGTCTGTCTAGTTTTCATACTGATATAGCAGTCTCCAGAATGGTACTTTGTAGAGGAAGTCAGAACAGTAAGATGTACAGTACTCATCCGTCTCTCCTATGTTGTTATTAGGTAAGACACATATGCAACAGTTAGGTATCTTTATTTCGAAACGTTTCGCCTACACAGTAGGCTTCTTCAGTCGAGTACAGAAAAGTTGATAGAAGCAGAAGATACTTGAAGACGATGTAATAAGTCCATCACCCTTGAAGTTTTGAGGTGGTCAGTCCCTCAGTCTGGAGAAGAGTATTGTTCCATAGTCTGAAACAATATGGAGTTGAAGTGACAGGATGGAGCCTATATACCGCCAGGAGGTGAGATGTAGGCCACTAGTAGATGCAAGAAGGTTGTCGTTGGAAGGTCAAGTCCCAGCCGGTGCACTCTCTCTAGCTTCTGCTTTGCCGTTTGTCACCGTGGTGTACACTTACTATTCTATTTGTACATATTGTACATACTTGTATATCTCATTACTTGTATATACTTGTATATATCATTATGATCAGGTCTCACAGGCCATTCTTACCTGTGTTTGTAATAGTTGTAAACCTGCTGACCACTTGAGTTGTGATCCTGGTCACAGCTTGTGGTGAGTTGTAAGCCTGGTCATAACTTGTCTTGTGACCTGGTCACCACGAGTAGTGCATTGTGACCTGGTCACCACGAGTAGTGTACTGTGACCTGGTCACCATGTGTTTAGTGTTGTGAACCTAGTCACCACGTGTTTAGTGTTGTGAACCTGGTCACCACGTGTTTAGTGTTGTGAACCTGGTCACCACGTGTTTAGTGTTGTGACCTCGTCACCACATGGGTTGTTAGCCTGATTACCACATTTTCCGAGTTGTGAACCTGGTCGACACTTGTGTTATGACCTGACCACCACGTGCAGTGTATTATTACTTGGTCACCACTTGTGTTGTGACCTGGTCACTACGAGTAGTGTGTTGTATTCCAGATCACCACTTGAAGTCATGATGAGTCTTGTAACTCTTGTTGAGAAATGGTTTACCAGCTAAGGTTAAAGATTAAATATAAGAGGAGCTTAGCTTAGAAAGACAGCTCATCGCCTGCACAGCTGCCCCTGCAGGCGAGGTTTTGAGAAGCTGTCATATCCATTTTGCAATGGGCTGAAATAAAGTATATTAGGTATGATTATAAATTACCCTTAGGGGGTGTTATGTCAGCATATATCAGACACTGATTGCTGACGACACTTACTTGTGTGGACTCAAAGGTCCACTTATCACCGGGGTTTATGATAAGTGACTAACTCGTAACTTATACTCAACTGCGCAGTCAGTAGTAGTACATCACGAGTTAGTACACTTACCAGATACCCCACACAAACATCCCAAATTTCAGTGAGAATCTAAAGGCACTAATAACAAACAGACAAATGAACAAGCACCACCTTCTCTTAGCTGGAGACTTCAATATCAACCTTGGCCTACCAGATGATCAGCCTGTAACTGATTTCATCAACAATATGAACAACACACTTCTCATACCAACAGTAACTAAACCAACCAGGATGACCGAGGCAAGTGCAACCATAATAGACCACATATGGACCAATATACTAGCCCCCTTAAATCAGGGATAATCACAGACAGCACTACTGACCACTACCCAACCTTCCTCTTAACAAACATTAGTAAGCCACCACTCGAATACAACAAAGTTTCATTTAGACTCCATGACGAGGCCTCAATAAGGAATTTCACAGTAGACCTAGAGACTGTTGACTGGCCTACAGAATTCTCCAATGCCAATGGTATTGCCAATTGGACAGACATTTTTCTTAACAAAATACTTAGACTATACAACAAACATTGTCCTACAAAAACGAAATAGATCACGAATAAACGGCTTGGTTGCCCATGGCTAACCAGCAGCATTCTGAAATCCATTGATAAGAAAAACCAGTATGAAAAGCAGTATAGACAGGGCTTAAATACACAAAGATATTCTTAAACAATATTCAACAGTTCTCACCAAATTAATAAAGAAAGCCAAACAACTGTACTACTCCAGCAGATTCACTGACACAAGAGGAGATATAAAAAAAGACCTGGAAAACACTTTCCCAGATTCTGGGGACCCACAAACTAAAAAAAACAAGATTATTGTCCTAACTAAACCTAATGAAACACCACTGCATCCCACTGATACAGCTAACAAGATAAACGACTTCTTCTCAACCATAGGATCTGATCTGGCCAGTAAAATCCCACGTACCAATGTCCGAGCTGGGCACTACCTAGATGGGAATTTTCCAAATTCCTTCTGTCTTGTACCAACTGAGCCCACGGAAGTCACCGCGATTATAAAGTCACTCAAAAATAACTCAGGGAATCTGTCTCGCATCCCACCATTATTGTACAAGCGAGCGGCCCACGTTCTTTCACATGCTATTACATTACTTTTTAACAAGTCACTAGAAACTAGCACTTTCCAGACACTACTCAAGACAGCAAGAGTTACACCAATACATAAAGGAGGTGACCCTACAGATGTAAACAACTATAGGCCAATATCAAACTTACCATTGCTATTCAAAATCCTCGAGAAACTCGTGCACAGGAGACTATATTCATTTATAACGGCACAAAACATACTCAACCCCTGCCAATTTGGATTCAGGAAAAATAAAAGCACTAATGATGCAATTGTAAAAATGCTAGATCTGCTTTGCACAGCATCGGAAAATAAGGAATATCCGCTAGGAATTTTTATTGACCTAAGACAGACACACAGTAGACCACAGCATCCTACTCCACGAACTTAACCATTATGGTCAACTTAACATTAAGATCGACAACACTCTAATTGCCAGACATAATGAGGGCAAATTCCTGGGTCCATACCTCGACAACAACCTAAATTTCAGCACCCATATCCATCACATAACAAAAAAAGTTTCCAAAACGGTGGGGATCCTCTCCAAGATACGATATTACGTGCCACAAACTGCCCTTCTCACACTATACCATTCACTCATTTATCCATATCTCGCCTATGCTATTTGTGCTTAGGGATCAACTGCAGCAACACATCTAAAGCCAATAATAACCCAACAAAAAGCCACAGTAAGAATAATCACTAAATCCCATCCCTGGCAACACCCCCCCCCCACTCTTCATAGATCTAAACTTACTCCCTGTTCAGAACATCCACACTTACTACTGTGCAGTCTACATCTACAGGGCCTTAAATTCCAATATTAACCTTGACCTAAAACGCTTTCTTGATAGTTGTGACAGGATCCACAGGCATAACACCAGACACAAACATCTCTATGACATTCCCCGTGTCCGACTAAACCTTTACAAAAATTCAATGTCTCAAAGGGCCTAAAATCTGGAACACCCTACCTGAAAACTCAAGAACTGCAGACACATTCATCACTTTCAAAACTACAGTTAGAAAACATGTTATCTCCCTGACACACCCAATCAACTAACTACATGTAAACCACCTGGTGGTTCACACTTACACTCACTCACTCATCGACTATAAACACAGAAATACGAATCTTAATCTTAAAATAATGAACCCTAACTAGTCAAAAGCTTGCCTCTGATACTCCAATATAGACACTATGTATTGTGCCAAAACAAAAGCATTCACATTGCTAAACTTACAAACTATAATGTAGTCACTTAGCCTTAATACCATAATCTGTAATAATTTAAAGTTGAGAATTAATCTAAGTCTGCCCGAAATGCCTAGCCATGCTAGGTGTCCTAGTGACCCCCTCTGTAATTAGTATTTTAAAACATGTAAACCACACAATATCCAAAATCTGTAAACCCCGCATTGTAATCCTTATAGAGAATAAACTTGATTGATTGATACCTGGGTATATGTATCTGACCCGTAGTCACGCCCGGATATCCGATGTATTGATTGAAGAATAGTGTTCTTTGAAGAACGTCGCACTACACTGTTGGATCGCAACACTCGTTGTTACACTGTTCATCAATAATTGTTCACACCATAATGTCATTAAAGAAGCTGATCACACTTCTCTGTAAGTGTTTATTGAGATTCTTTTGTACAAAATGCGCAGAACAATGTACTTGTTGGTTATCCCGGCACGTCAATGTCTCTCTCTCAGTAGAGTCAAAAGTAATCTGACCTCACAGCCTCCTATGCCGCTGCAATGCCCCTAGAACATAAAGGAAAAGCTGACCTAGTACTTTTTGCTTCCTTGCCAAACTTCCTCCATGAAGCAAAGCAGAATGCTTAATTCTTGCTGTCTTAAGCATAGACAACAATGTACACTATCTTTATCATGGTAATACAGTGGAAGCAGGATTTTCCTTAATTGTCCTGCTAAGGTAAGAGATGGACTGTCAATTATTAAACTACATTTTGTAATACTTTGTAATACTCTTGCAAGGAGCGGCGGTCGCTTGATCACGTCACATACATGTACTGCATCTGGGATCAATTACTTGCTGTAGCAGTAAACAAGATGATTTCCCCTTCTGAGAGGGCTGGGCCCCTCAGGGCTGAAAGGGGCTGAAGGGGGTTGATACCCCCCTCCTGGAGAAATTTTCTCCACAACTCTGGAACCTCTCTCTCTCTCTCTCTCTCTCTCTCTCTCTCTCTCTCTCTCTCTCTCTCTCTCTCTCTCTCTCTCTCTCTCTCTCTCTCTCTCTTTCTCTCTCTTGAATATTAAATGTCGAGTAACAAAAGAAGCAGAGCCCATTCTCGTAATCACCAGAACGGCCTTACAAGTACAGAGCAACGTTCTTCTGCAAGCAGCAAAGCTAACATAATGTTAGCTCTATAACAAGAAACTTCAAACACAAAACACCAGAGACAATAATGTCTCTTTATAATGTATTTGCTAGACCGCATCTTACTGTAAACATGGCGTCCAGTTTTGGTATGCAAAATACATACATACATACCTGGGAGTGAGCAGACATGAGCTACGAAATTCGTAACATCACTCAGATATTTTCTCTTACAAAACGGAGACTACTACATCTGAAATAGATCTTTAAGATACTGAATAAGCTTTGAAACACTCAAACTTGAAGAATTATTTGAAGTTCTGAATAAATTTATAACTTGTTGCACTTGAATGAAGTGAGAGGCGGAAGATATGGTCGTATGAATGTAGTTTTTTTTCTAATAGAATTTTAGCAGAATTTGAAAAACTACCGACTAATATCAAGTGACAGTATCAAGAACTAGCTGGACAGCACATTGCAAGTGAGGGATTCAAGCAGATTCATCGTGTCGCAGTTAGAGACTATGCCAGAACCTTCAGAACCTATATACTCAGTCTAATTTTGTTAGTTAAGGTTCCTGGATCAGACCAAATTCTTCTATTGGACTGGAAACTTGAGAAAATGTTATAATGACCACTAAGATACCGTAATCACTCGCAAATCTCAAAACAAACCTTCGCAAATACCAGATGGACGGTCAGATACATTTAATTGACGAGGCAATCCGCACTCAGCAGATACGTGATGTTTATTTTAGATCATTTCTAGGATCATCAGTTGACAACAAAGCAAACGAGTCAGTAACAGTAATAGTGGTAGAAGTTGTGATTATCACATCAGGACTGGTGACAACCAGAAGAAGAACCATTGGTACACACAGCACTCAGAGCGGATGTGGAGTAACACTAGCAATTTAAAGAAGAAAATTTTAAATTTCTTATAGATAGTTGTAGCCTAGATCTTTATTCCAGTGTCACCTCTCTTGTAATAATCATGTCATATTTTTCTTCAAAGCCTGCTATAATTTTCCTCTGTTTTCATGACAGCAGTGACCAGTGGGAGTGGATGATGTGGAGAGAGTTTTCTTCACTCTCCTCGCCGCCTTAGTACGAAATTGCCCATAATATAAGAAAAAATAGGTAGTTCTTTTCAGCAGTTACATCAATGTGGACTTTTAAGTCCTTTGTTGTCTGTCGTTAAGAATATATTCTCTCTCTCTCTCTCTCTCTCTCTCTCTCTCTCTCTCTCTCTCTCTCTCTCTCTCTCTCTGTCTGTCTCTCTCTCTCTCTCTCTCTCTCTCTCTCTCTCTCTCTCCAGTATTCAGAATGATCATTTACAAAGGTTTATATTGAGGTCGGAGACAGAAGATAAATTTCATTGTACAAAATTGCAAAGTGCATTTTGGGTTTAATAATTTCAGACATAAATACAAAAGCTTTGACAACAAACTTAACGAAACAAATGAAAAAAGAACTTTGGAGAAATCACAATACACGTTCTCAAAGTACCAAGCAATGCCTAACTGCGAATAGCAAGGCTAACTGAGTAGTACTAGGCTTCATAGCTAGAAATTTCGATCACAAAATACCAAACAATATTGACCCTTATTAAACCACCGTTTAGTTTTGATCTCCAAATATTAGAGAGAGCACAGAAAAAAGCTATCAAACTCCACCTCTCAAAAGTAAACCTTATGATGGAAGACTCAAGGTAATCAACCTTCAGGAAACGTAGACTACAAGATCTTATTCAAACCTTAAATATACTAAATGGCTTCGACACACTCAAACATGATGAACCATCTGAAGTGCTGAATGAGCCCATTTCTCGAAACAATAAAATAAAACTGCGAGGCAGAAGATGCAGAACGAACGTATTTAAAGTTTTTTTTTATGTAAATGAAACAAACTACCAACTAGTAGTGTTTTACGTGCAAAGAAAATATAGTCATTCAAAACCAGGCGGACAGCCACTTTGAAAGTATAGGCTTCAACCGTGCCCTAGTAGGTGGAATTGTCTTAGCCAACAAGACTACATGTTCGCAATACATTAGTCAGTCGAGGCAGCTGGGTCGGCCCAAATTGTTTTCACAGCAGAAAACAAGTTAAAAATGATTCAGTGATCAGAAGAGGAGAGAGGACAGGAGCGAGATGGTAAAATGCTGCCTCACCAAGCCACTCCCTAAACTCACATCAAACCCACACTAAACCCATGTGTACTATCATATACATTTTAAAGACGGGGCATTTTGAAGTCAACAGATTCCTGAAGCTGTTCAGTGACTGAACAATCAGCTGACAACGAGGTAGCAGAGTCAATAGTAGTAGTGGTAGATGTAGTGTGTTTTGACAGTCATAGCAGATCTAGTGATAACCAGAAGTAGAACCACTGGTACAGTACACACAGTGCATTCGTCTCTCGACCTGCGGGGAGAGAGGACGCTTCTACTGGTTCTCTTGCACGCCACCTGGTGAGGAAAACATAGTATTAGCGCCAAGATGGCGGACCGACTGTACCGGCGCATTAATACTGTCTGCATTCAGCTGGTTAGAGGAACTTTAAGCAACGACACGATGAACGTTCTCCTGCCAAGCATTATCAGGGACTGTTATGGCATCCCCAACGAAGAGCTGTATGGTGTGGCACTGAATGGAATGTCAAGGGTCTTCGTGAAGTTCATGAGGGCTGACTTCTACTCTACCATCGTAGATGAATTTCAAGAACGACGGATGAGTATCAATTCGGCAGTGGAAGTATGCTTGCATGATGTGTCTAAGTATTTTACTTGGGTGAAGGTAAGGAATGTACCTTTTGAGGCAACAGCATACAGCATCCAAGATGTGTTCAGTGGTTATGGAACTGTACACTCGACGAGCATGGGAATGTGGAGGGACGGCCCTTATGAGGGAATGCCGGAAGGATCATGCACACTGAAAATGACCCTGAGGAGACCGATACCATCATATGTTACATTGCGTAACCATAGAACACAGGTTTTTGTTCACTATGCGGGGCAGAGGAAGACGTGCCGTTTATGTGACTCTTATGAGCACATGGTGGCACAATGCCCCAGGAGACAGGAGCCTAGGCGTCAGGAGACAGCTGCTGTGGATACGCCATTAGAAGCCACGGATGTTATGACGGATGAAGTGGAAAGACGGGGTACAGGCCTATGGAGTGAGGAGGTCGACAGGGCAGAGGTGGTTTTGGAGACGTGTGTTACACTACCAGTGGAAACGGGAGGGGAGGGAATATCGCCGTCAGACAGGCCGTTAGATAATGCAGAGTCAGATCAGGACGGGATTTTGGAGGCTGTGCTGAAGGATTTTTTGGAAGAGTCGGTGCTTGGTGTGGAAAGTGATGTGAGGTCAGGTGATGACAAGGTGATGGATGAACAGAAGCAGGGTAAGGAAGACTTGAGTGAGGTTCGAAAGGAGAGCAATGTGGTGGTGGAGGTCCATCAAGAAGATGTGGTTGAAGAAGAAATGTATGTAGAGGGTAGCTCCCGCAAGAGATCAGCGGGGGCATCAGACATGGACGAGGTCCTCACACCAGCGCAGAGGCCTGGGAAGAAGATGTGGGCAGCTGTGGTTGCAAAGGCAAGTCAGGGAGGAGGGGGGGGCAATGGGAAGCTAGGTGGGAAGGGACAGGGAGGGGTTGGAGGGCAGGAACGAGGGATTGATAGAGAAGAACCGAGACCTATGAAAGGAGGACCAAGTAAGCCTCAGCGGCACAGGGGTAAGCCGCCTTTCTTGTAAAATTCAGGTGTGTAACTTTCAATGTAAACGGTCTTAAAAACGAGGTCAAGAGGGTATGGTTAGAGTGGGTTTTGAGGAGATGTAGCATTGATGTCTGTTTTTTGCAGGAACATAACCATAGGTTAGGATGTGAGCTGTTGTTGAAAGGTTATAGGTTGTTTACATGTGATGCTTTGAGGTTGAAAGGAGGTGTGGCTGTGGCGGTAAAGGAGACCAGTCCTTTGCGTATCCTGGGTTGGGAGGAGGGGGGGTGGGGGTGGGAGGGTTGTCAGGGTGGATGGGTTTTGGGGGGCCAGGAGGGTTAGTTTTGTAGGTGTGTATATGCCAGCAACTAGTAACACTAGAGTGAAGGTGGATTTTGTACGCGAGGTTCTGGTATATCACTTGAGAGGTTTACCTGCTTTTACGGTGATTGGTGGGGATTGGAATTGTGTCATTAGGAAGGGTGATGTGGTTCCGAGGGGGGCGGGTTGTGTTTTGGGGGTCCTGCGGGATGTTTTGCGAGATGTTGGAGCAGTAGATGTGGTGGGAAGTAGGGGATATGGAGTGGAGCACACCTTTATTCGTAGGGGATATGAGGCAAGGTTAGATAGGATTTATGTTAGGCAGGGCATAGGTGTGGAGAGGGTGAGGACTATCGATGTGGGTTTTTCTGATCATCGTGCTGTTATAGCAGATTTGAGGGTAGATGGCATAGTGAGGGTTTATGCAGGATATTGGAAATTAAATGTGAGGCTACTTAGGGAAAAGGATGAACCTACGGGGTTTGAAGATTGGTGGAAATCCTTGTGGGAGACTAGGAATATGGAAATGGATTTGCTGGATTGGTGGGAAATGAGGGCTAAAGTTGAAATAGGGAAATTTTTTAAAGTACGGGGTAAGGAGATGGCTAGGTGGAGCTATGGCCTACAAAATTATCTTGAGGGTCAGTTAAATGACTGTTATGCAGAGGAACGTGTGGGGCGGAGTGAGGACATGGAACGTTTGCGAAATAGGTTGGCGGAAATTCACAATGAAAAATTTGAGGCAATTCGAGTTAGGGCAGGGTTGGAGGATGTCTTAAGGGGAGATAGGCCATCGGGTTTTGTATTAAGGAGGTTTAAGGAACGGCAGGCGAAGACCACCTTGGCGTATATTGAGGCAGGTACAGGGGGGGGGTGGTTTTGAGGAGGGTCAAGGCCTATCCACCACGGAAAATATTAGTTTGTATGCAGATTTTTGGTTTAGGGAGAAGTGGAGGAGGGATGGCAGGGGAGTGGGTGAGGGACGGTTTGGGGATGAAGGGTTTAATAGAGTATTAAGTGAGCAGGACAGTAACAGAATCGAGGGTAGTATTACTGTAGAGGAGGTGGAGGAGGCAGTTTTTGGGATGTGCCAGGGTAAAACCCCAGGCATAGACGGACTACCAAACGATTTTTATAGGTATCATTGGGGGAGTGTACGGCATTGTTTGGTGGGGGTTTTGAATTGTATGTTAAATAGTGGGAGGATGGGGAAATCACAAAGAACGGGTGTCACGGTTTTAGTGCCCAAAAAGAAGGAATGCCGAGTTTTGAATGATTATCGTGCGATTACGTTAATGTGCTCGGATTACAAGATTTTTGCTAAGGTTTTGGGCAACAGAATGAGGAAAGTGTTGGGTTTAGTGTTACATAGGGGACAGTTGGGAATTCCGGGAAGAAGGATGAGGGATGGACATGGTGTGATTAGGGATTTTCTAGAGAGATGTTCGGGAGGGGGAATACTAGGTTTAGATTGGGTGAATGCTTATGATTGCGTGGACAGAGATTTCTTAGGGGTTTGCTTAGAGAGGTTAGGTTTTCGGGAGGGGGTAGTGAGGTGGGTGAACACCCTGTATGATGGGGCTGAGGTGAGGGTACAGGTCAATGGGAGGTTGGGTGAAAGTGTACCAATGGAGAGAGGTTTGAGACAGGGCTGTCCGATGTCACAGCTGCTCTTTGCGTGTGTGCAGAATCCTTTTTATGAGTCTGTTGAGAGGGTAATGAACAATCAGGAGATGGAAGGGGGGTGCAAAGGGGGCATCGTTGGGTATGTGGATGATACTACTGTTATGCTAAGGGGTAAGGAGGAGTTAAGGAGGGTGGGAAGAGTGATTCAGATGTTTGGTATGAATACCGGAATGAGAGTTAATACGGTGAAATCAAGGTTACTAGAGGTCGGTAATTGGATAGGGGGGGGCTTGGGGATAGGGTTAGGATGGACAGTGGTTGACAGAATCAAGGTATGTGGGATATGGTATTTGGCGGAAGTGCAGGCATGCAGAAGGGTAAATTCGGAGTCTGTCAAGGGTAAGGTTTTAAGTAGACTAGGAGGTTTAAGTGCGAGGGACTTAGCTTTACATCAGAGGGTAGTGGTGGTAAATTCACTTGTCTATAGCAAGGTATGGGGGGTGGCAGAGGTTTTTCCCTTAGAGGTACGAGATATTGTGGAAATGCAGAGGAGGGTGCTGAAGTTTGTGTGGGGATTTGGGAGGGCATGGTTAAGTAAGGAGGTAGTTATGACGGATGTGCGGAGAGGGGGTTTAGGTTTGTTGACTATAGGACTGAGAGTCATGGCTGTATATATCAAGGGGAGGTATATGAGGGAAGGGGGTGTGAGGGGCGTCAAAGTAGGAAGAGTTATGGAGGAGGCACGTAAATGGTGGAGTGGGAAGGAATTGAGGGTTTGTGAAGATATGTTGAGATTTTTATTGACAGTGCAACAGGTGGATAAAATCAAAGTGAAACGGTTGGTGAGGGTAGTGAAAGGTCAAGGAATTATGCAAGGGGTAGCCGTGTATCCAACGTATGATTGGGGGGTTATCTGGAAAGATTTTAGTAAGCTTAGGATACCGGCTAGAGTAAGAGAATTAGTATATAGGTTTATCATGGGGATTCTGGCTTCCAAGGAGGTGTTACGTAGTATGGGATTTGTGGAAGAGGCTTTTTGTCAGTTTTGTGGTGATGTTGAAACGGCGTTTCATGTGGTTTTTTTTTGTACCTCCTTGGAGGGGGTGAGATCATGGATGGGTGGGGTTATCAGACTGTTGGGGGGGGGGTCGTTTGTCGCTTTTAAGGGCTTTACTACTGGATGTAGGGGGAGTGTCTAGGGATGTAGGAAGGGCTATAATGTATATCATAGTGGATTATCTGGACATTTCATGGGGAATGAGGGGATTAAGGGGTGATGTGAGGATAAAAGCGTTGGCGGCCAGATTCTATAGGACGAAGTGTAGGAATAAGTTGGTTTATGGGGCGTCTTGGGAAAAAAGTTTCCCGGAAGGTTATAGGAATCTCACTGTGGGTTCCCTTGGGCGGGGTCCCTGAGGATGGACAAAGGAGTGGTCTCCTTATGGGGGGATGTAAAGGGGGGGGTTGTTTTTGGTTTATCTGGAACTGATGTGTGTAAGAGGAAGGTAGTGAGAATTAGGTATGGATGGTAAGCCATGTTTCAAGAGAATGTTTGTCATAGTGAGATATAAGTGTGGTTTTCAGGGTTACTTTTCTAAGCCTGATGGTTATGTTCACTGGGTTTAAAATTTCCTTGAAAGCCAGGATACCGAGCCCTTAGGATCTCGTTTTTAAGTAATTAGATTGACACGTTGGTATCAACACAAAATTTTTCTGAGATACGTGTCAGTTCTTTTGGGACTGGCACATTTCAGCAGCCTTAGTCTTATAACTACTCTGGTTTTATTTAAGTCTCGGGTTCTTTAAATTATTTACATAGCCTAGTATTGTACCGCTACTATGGCATGTGGTGTATTATCTTGTATTTTGAGTGTGAACTACACTATATGCAAATGTTTTGAATGTTTGTAATTCATGGTTAACATTAATATTTGATATCATATTGGTGGTGTATATACTTCTACTTATTACAGTGTATGTGTCTAGGAATGTAATGTTTCATATCTGTTTTAGTCTGTGAATTTTGTGTTTTTGTCTTGTTCATGCACTACCAACTTTTAGGTTTGATGAGGTCAGGGTATGACCTTTCATTAGGATAATTCAATGTATGTTATTTAGAACGGGGACTGTACAAACGGGGTGAGGGGGGGTAGAAGTGTCAGCTGTGTCTGCACTGGTAATAATGATTATTATAAAAGGAGGGTTTATAGGTTATGTATATGGTTGTGGGGTTATGTATATGGTTGTAATATGGCCTTGATCTATGGTGTTCTTAAAATGTACCGGGATTGTGTACTAGAGGTTTTGTAATACCTAGTATGGTTTTTAATTTTATACTATAATCATTATTGTATTTGCTCTGTTTATAAAATTCTGTATTGTAAGGATGTGGAAGGTTGGGTTTTCAATATTCTGGTGTATGTGTTAGGTATGGTGCTCCTGTTTAGCCAAGTACTTGTGACATGGAAGTAAACTATATGTTTTTGTTCTGTATACCGATCTGAGTTGTATATTAATTTAATTAACATATATGTATGTGTGTGTGTGTATGTGTATATATATATATGTATATATATATATATATATGAGTAAATATATGTATGTATTGTCATCAATACTAAGTACTTCTATAAAGTTACAGTGGATGTGGTTGGTTTATTGACTATTTTGTAATGTTGGTGTTTAATTTCATGTTCGGAGAGGTATGAAGTTCACTGTATGTACTTTTTATTTATTTTCACTGTGGTTTGTTTTGTAAGTAATACAATGTATTATGTATATGCAGTTTTTTAAATAAAATATAAAAAAAAAAAAAGTACACACAGCTGTGCATGTACCACTATAGTAGCACAAGTAGACTAAGATAAAAACATTACTAATTTAGCAGAAGAGGTTGTGGACTATGTCTTCCTTCCAGCATTTCTCCTATGAATTTCCATGTAATTTTTAAAATATGATAGGGTATATTTTGTATTGTTTTTCGTGGCAGCAGTGGCCAAATGGAGTGGATACTTAGGAGAGAGCCTTTTTTTTTTTTTACCTTGAGTCTCACACCTAGATAATTCATGATGCGTCTTAATCTAGCAGAAATAGATTTTGGTTCTTATCAGCAGATAGCCTCAGCTTGAACTACCCTTTCCTCTGTTCTCTCTCTCTCTCTCTCTCTCTCTCTCTCTCTCTCTCTCTCTCACCATTTTTAATTAACACAAAGGTTTCACTGGGTCAGGTTATGGGTTCCTACCCTTATTTACAACCTGAGAGCTATTACCTACCTCAGCTCATTTGTAAGCCTTTTTATTATTATGAGCCTTTCAAGCAGGGAACAGGTTTAAGTTGGAGCCATCTGTGGGCCAGAGATTTCATTTAGTCAATTGACTTTATTTTATTGACGTTATTGTGCTGTGCGAACATGTTCCAGATTGGGATCATTCTACGAAATAATGATCTTTGATAAAGTGATGATGCAACCAGAATGCAGCTGCTATTTGCTGCCCGTCTTGTGGCGTAGAAGTTCGCTTCTCGTTGACCTCGAAGGCGAACCAAGCGTGGTACTTGAAACAATGGCCTGACACATAACAGTAAGGCCACCCACATTCCTCCGGTGTTGAAGGTAGTGTTTAAATAACACACTTGTCCAGGCAGGATTAAGACGAGAGATGAGCCATCTCGCTCTGTTCTTTATTCTGTCAAGAACTTGTAGGTGGGACAGAGAACAGGCAATCCAAGAAAGTGGAGCATACTCAAGGTGCGAGCGCATTTTTCCTTCACACAGAGTCTTACAGCCTCTACTGTCGAGTAGAATCGAGTTACGTCTAATTGCAGCCTTATTTGCGAGCTTTACTACGTGAGTCATCATAGTTTGGAATCAAATTTCATCCCAACTTCATCCCCGGGTTCCAATACTCTCCCATTCATTCTTAACACTGCTCCAGCATTACCATCATGGTGCCTAGAGACAATCATTTGTATTTTTTGGGAATCAAATGTAACCTGCCATGGTTTTTCCCAGGCTGTTATAGCTTTAAAGGTGTTGATCGATGTAACTGAGAGAAGGTATTCCTTTCCTCACTTGGATAAGTAAATATCAGAGTACAATCATCAACATAAGCCTGTGCTTCTGGGATGAGTTGTAGATCACTGAAGACGACATTCCATAGTATTTGCCCAAGTACACTTCTTTTTACATTGTTAGTACCAATTGAGTGACTTGTTCACGCTGTCTCATTGAGAACTACTCTTAGGGATCTAATTTGAAGGTAATCACTACGAAGGCATAGTCTATAGCCAACGTCTCCTTGTGCTTGCAATTTTGCCGTAAGTTCCTGGAGTCATACTTTGTCGAAAACGCCAGCTATGTTCACTACTTCACAGTTGATCTTGGATTCTTCCAGTGTCTGATGCAACACAGTAGAGAGGGTTAACAGCAGATCAGCAGCAGAGTGACCTTTTCTGAAGCCGTATTGAAGATCACAAAAATAAACGAGTGGTAGTCGAAAAACACTGACATGTCCAGTGAGATTGTCTCAAGAATGTGTCTCTATCTTTTATATTTACAAAATGGTTTATGGAATTATCCTCTCTCTCTCTCTCTCTCTCTCTCTCTCTCTCTCTCTCTCTCTCTCTCTCTCTCTCTCTCTCTCTATCTATCTATCTATCTATCTATCTATCTATCTATCTCTTTTTCTTTCTGTAGCCAACTGTGGGCAAGCGTTTTCATATGGTTTAACGTTATTTCATAGATGTCGTTATGCTGTATGAACATGTTCCAGACTTGTGTCATCTTAGGAATAAATGATCCCAGATGAAGTGATGTTCTGGAGATGGGTAGAATCAGAATGTGGTTGCTGTTTGCTGCCCGTATTGTTGTGTAGAAGCTCACTCCTCGCTGCCCTCGGAGCCGGGTCAAGTGCGGTACTTTGACAATATTGTCCTTGTATATAACAGTAAGGCCACCTACATCCCTCCGATGTTGAAGGCTCTGCTGAAGTAACAGATCTGTCTAGGTAGGATTCAGGACTCTCTCTGTCTGTCTCTGTCTCTCTCTCTCACTCTCCCTCATTTTACAGCCATTTTCTCCTTTACTCCACACAACTTCCTTCACTTTACGGAGACTATCTCTCCCATCCTCTCTCCTTACAGTCACCTTTCTTCACTTAACACAGCCTCACTTTCCCTTACTCTCCAGTGCTTCTCTCCCTAACTCTGCACAGCCTCACTCTCACTCATTCTACAGCTTCTCTCTCTCTCACTTTCCACAGCCTCTCTTCCTCTCTCTACAGCCTCTCTCTCCCTCACTCTCCAGTCATCCTCCTTCACTCTACAGCCTCTCTTGCTCTCTTCCGCACATTCTAGTCTTCCCTTGTACTGCCTTCTATCGACCAGCCGGAGAGAGCTGAATCCCGCTTCACCTGACACAGATTTCCTCTTCTAACACGCAGATATTCTAATTTGCAGTAAACGTTAGTGTATCACTGAAAAGCAGATATTTTACGATCTTGAAGTCCGCTTCCTCGATATCTCCTGAGAAAGACTAATTGTTGTATTTAATTCCCTTCCTCAGCGTAGATAACAGAAACGAAGGAATAAGAACCATTTTAGAAACTAGTTTGGTCGCATATTATTTTTCTTTCGTATATTTATATCCCAATACTTAAGAAGGACTCCTAGTAAAATATTTGCCTGTACCCTTAAACGACGTTCCACCGTTGAACATCACTCGCCCCTGACACCTATGTTCTCGTCTCGGAGACCTGACTGCAAACTGCCGTGTTTCATGACACTGGAGGTCTGCTCACGTCTTCACCACCCGTAATATCATGCCAGACCAGGTTTAGATTGGAGCTATGATGGTGATTTGCCTCACTCCCCAGATTGGGACAAGGCTTGTAAGTACCTTTCTGGGGATGCAAGAACTGTTCCCTTATGCCTGGTAAACGCTGTTGTTACTATAGTGTAAAATGAATACCCGATCCCAGCAGCAATACATAATATTCGCTTTCATAAAAAAACCAGGATGAATAAAGATGAATAAAGCACATAAAATGCTCTTCATCAGATTCTTATTCTTCCTTTCAGTTCTCGCTGACAGACGCAGGAAGCAGAATGGATTAGCTTAGCTTAAATCTGTCTGAGCTTCTCTATCTCCCGAGACTGTCGGAGTGTCTGTGACAGCTGTGCTTGTATATGTCTGTTTCTCTGCTCCATTTTATCTGTATATTCCTGTGTGTCTACCTTTCTCGTTTGTATTGCTCTGCTTCGATATCTGACTGTGTCTACCGGCCTGCCTTTGTTGCTGACAGTGTCTGTATAGTCTGTGTTGGTATCAGCGTTGGCATTAAACTGTGTCTGCATCTCCGTGTCTGAATCTGTTGTATACTTTCCTGTCTGTGTTTGTCTGTATCTGCATTTTTATCAGTCAGTGTTTGTATCCGCTCGTATCTTTGGGTCCATATCTAGTTTTGGCTGTATATGCAAGTGTTTGTAACCGTCAGCTTTTTTTTATCTTTCTGTATGAGCTTCTATACTGCCTGTATCTATATTTATGTACCTATTCATATCGATATTTTTTAGTGTCTTAAGCAGTCATCTGCGATATCTATCTGTATCTGTGTTACCACATGCATCTGTGTTTGTATCTTTTAGTATCTGCATTTGTCTGTGTCTTTATCGTTTTGTGTCTGTGCCCGGTTGTCTGTATAAGTCAGAACATTAGCGTGAGGAAAGCAGTAACTGCGCTAAAGTGCTTATAAGAGTGCCAGTGACTGTCTAAACATAGTCGTGATTCTTTGAGTTATTATGTATCTTAACTGTGTCTGAATACTCACCTATATGTAGCTGCAGGGGTCGAGTTTCAGCTCCTGGCCTCGCCAGTTTGATAGCCGGTACAGTATAAACTTTCTTCTGGCTTCCAGAGCCTTATCGTGCCACTTCTTAAAACTGGGCATCAATCCTGACTCTTCTACTTCACTGTCCACTTCCTGACTTCTCGAAAATCGATGAAATATTTCCCATTTCTCAGACTGTCTGTTCCTGTCCAGTCTGTCAATTACTCTCACTATTTTGTACGTTGTTGTCATATCACTCCTGGAAATATAAACACAAATGCAGTATAAAGTGATCCTTTATTGACAACGTTTCACCCACACAGTGGGCTTTTTCAAGTCACACACGGATCTACCTGGGGTTGGAAGGTACGAGAGTATTTATAGTCATGTTCAGAATGTTGAGGTCAGGTGGAGAATGCTGCATCTGATGATCTACCGGGTGGGGTTATAGAGTCTTGGGTAGCTTGGCAGGGGTATTGGACAAGTTGTGAGTAGACCTTCTGCAGTGTTCTATGTTCTTATGTGGGATAGCGATGAAGAAGTTTCTTGGCGAGTGGTTCAGCTATGTTATAGAAGCCATTGTTCTGGTTGAAATTGTTGGTTGTAGAGATAAGCGATGATTCCAGGATTCTTCTGTATTGAGTGTTGTCTTCTGTGGCTATAAGTCTTGAGTTTCTGTAGTTAATTAAATGGTTGTGTGAATTGCGATGTTGTACACAGGCATTCCTTGTATCGTCAGTCCTGCTTGCATATTGGTGTTCTGAAATACGTGTTTGGAGGTCTCTTGATGTTTCGCCCACATATAATTTGTTGCAGTCATTACAAGGGATTATGTATACCCCTGCAGAGGATGGAGGCTTGTCCTGTCTACTACTGGTGATGTCCTTGATGGTCGTGGTTGTGGAGGTAGATACTTGGAATGATGTTTTGGCAAAGATGTTGGAAACATGTTTGGCAATGGAGTTGGTTGGGAGGACTATGTATCTCTTCTCGGCAGTGTCTTCTCTGGGTGTGTTGAAGATGTTTAATGCCCGCCGTCTGCAGTCTCTGATGAAGTGACGAGGATAGTGGAGTTTAGAAAATACTTGTTCAATTATAGTGCATTCTTCCTCAAGGAACTCATTGCTGCAGATTCTGAGTGCACGTAGGAAGAAGCCTATAATTACACCACGTTTGGTTTTGGTGTCGTGGTGAGAGTAGAAGTGGAGAAGATCGTTTTGGTTGGTGGGTTTTCGATAGACTTTAAAACGAAGTTCGTGGTCAGCTTTGCAGAGCAGAACATCAAGGAAAGGAAGAGTGTTGTCGACTTCTTCTTCAAGTGTGAACTGGATTGAAGGCTCGACCTGGTTGAGCTTGTCTTGGAGAGCTTGAACGTTGAAGCGTTTAGGAGTTATGAGGAGAATATCGTCAACATAACGGAGCCAGGTGACAGACGAAGGAATAATGGTGGAGAAACGTTCGGCTTCTAGATGTTCCATGTATAGGTTCGCCAGGACTGCACTGAGTGGCGAACCCATGGGTAGTCCAAAAGTCTGCTGAAAGAGGTGATTTTCGAAAGAGAAACACGTAAAGCCAACACATAGTTCAACAAGGTCGATGAAATCGCTGGCTGGAATGGGAAGATCAAGTGAATCGTCAATTTTCCTGCGCAAGAGATCGATGGCTTGTGTAGTAGGTACTTTGGTGAATAGGGAAGTCACGTCAAGGCTGGAAAGTTTCTTGTTCCTGATGTTGATGTTGCGAATGCGATTGAGATCACCCGAGTGTTTGAGATGTGCTGGACTGATAGTGCCCAAGAGTTTAGAGAGGTGTTTTGCGAGAATTCCTGAGAGCTGGTGGGGAGCACTGCCTATTTCCGAGGATATGGGCCTCAGTGGGATACCAGGCTTGTGAGTCTTTGGCAGGCCGTACATTCTGGCAGGTCTGGGGTTGCTGGGCACGGTGTGCAGAAGTTTCTTCCCTTGTTCTGAGCCCCTCAGAATGCGGCGAGTCCTTTGAAGAAAAGTTTTAGTAAGGTTGTCCACTTGGTTAGTTGTGAGAGGTTTGTAGATATCTGGGTCATTAAGTAGATTGAGCATTTTGTTCCTGTAATCGTCAGTGTTCCTGTAATCGTCCACTGTCAACCACAGAAACTGAAGCCCTCAGCTTAGGCCTCAAATTCGCAACAGGAATTACGAAACCAAAACAAGACCTCAATTTCATCGCCAAAAACTACAGACACAATGACTCCGACTTCCAAAAAGGCTATCTTCAAGGCATCATCTCAGCAGCCATCTCAACACGCAGCTCCCCAGTCATACCTCGACGTTACATCAATGCACTCAAAGGTTTAGCAGAAGACACGACCATCAGGGTCACCACCGCTGATAAAGGAGGTGGTGCTGTTATTCAAGATTGATGGACTGACCACATCGACTCAAGGTTGAGGGACTGATTACCTCATTCTACTCCTGTTCTTCAAGATTCTCCTTTGTATGGACTGATGAAGCCACTGCGTGGCGAAACGTTTCCTCAATAAAGATACCCAAGAGTTGCACATGTGTCTAATTTATCAACATGTCGGTTCTCTGAACCATTCATCTACAAATTCTCTAACTTGTCGTAGAACCCCAGTAGAATTATAAGCTACAAATTACCATCCCTAAAGTAGTGTTGGGTGTCATTTTGAACCCATTCTTTTTTAGGTGCTCCACCACTCCTCTCGAAATTATCTTCAAAGCCTAATATACACTGCACATCAATGCCACTGTTCTGTATTTTAACGCTACCTGTCTGTACCCTTTCTTAAATATTGGGACTACATTTGCTGTGCTCTACATCCCTGGCATTTGCTCTGTGTCCGTTGTTAGGTACGACACATATGCAACAGTTAGGTATCTTTATTTCGAAACGTTTCGCCTACACAGTAGGCTTCTTCAGTCGAGTACAGAAAAGTTGATAGAAGCAGAAGAGACTTGAAGACGATGTAATCAGTCCATCACCCTTAAAGTTTTGAGGTGGTCAGTCCCTCAGTCTGGAGAAGAGCATTGTTCCGTAGTCTGAAACAATATGGAGTTGAAGTGACAAGATGGAGCCTTATATAGCGCCAGGAGGTGAGACGTAGGTCACTAGTAGAACGCAGATGTTGGGAGATCAGGTCCTTCTCAAATCAGCCGTTCTCACTAGTAGAGGTTGTCGAAGTTGATTTCAGGTCTGTACTAGTGAGAACGGCTGATTTGAGAAGGACCTGATCTTCCAACATCTGCGTTCTACTAGTGACCTACGTCTCACCTCCTGGCGCTATATAAGGCTCCATCTTGTCACTTCAACTCCATATTGTTTCATACTACGGAACAATGCTCTTCTCCAGACTGAGGGACTGACCACCTCAAAACTTTAAGGGTGATGGACTGATTACATCGTCTTCAAGTCTCTTCTGCTTCTATCAACTTTTCTGTACTCGACTGAAGAAGCCTACTGTGTAGGCGAAACGTTTCGAAATAAAGATAACTAACTGTTGCATATGTGTCTTACCTAACAATCTGTCGGTATTTTATACCATTTTAAATTTGCTCTGTGTCTACTGACGTGTTGGAGATCGTGGTTAGTGGCTCACACAGACCTTCTGCTGAATCAGTGACTCTATAAGCTCATTAATAAATGAGTGCAGTTGTAATGATTTAATCGAATTTAATAGTGTGTCTGAGAATGTGTAAACTTAGTTGTAAATGTAGCAATGACTGTAAGCTTAGTTGTGAGTGTAGAAACGATTGTATAAGCTCAGTTGTGAGTGTAGCAATGAATGTGTAAACTTTGTTACGAGTATAGCAGAGCAAATGTACTACCTGCTGACCACATATTGTCAGCAGTGTAAATGTACTACCTGCTGACCACATATTGTCAGCAGTGTAAATGTACTACCTGCTGACCACATTGTCAGCAGTGTAAATGTACTACCTGCTGACCACATATTGTCAGCAGAGTAAATGTACTACCTCCTGACCACATATTGTCAGCAGTGTAAATGTACTACCTGCTGACCACATATTGTCAGCAGTGTAAATGTACTACCCGCTGACCACATATTGTCAGCAGTGTAAATGTACTACCCGCTGACCACATACTGTCAGCAGTGTAAATGTACTACCTGCTGACCACATATTGTCAGCAGTGTAAATGTACTACCTGCTGACCACATATTGTCAGCAGTGTAAATGTACTACCTGCTGACCACATATTGTCAGCAGTGTAAATGTACTACCCGCTGACCACATATTGTCAGCAGTGTAAAAGTACTACCCGCTGACCACATACTATCAGCAGTGTAAATGTACTACCTGCTGACCACATATTGTCAGCAGTGTAAATGTACTACCCGCTGACCACATATTGTCAGCAGTGTAAATGTACTACCTGCTGACCACATTGTCAGCAGTGTAAATGTACTACCTGCTGACCACATATTGTCAGCAGTGTAAATGTACTACCTGCTGACCACATATTGTCAGCAGTGTAAATGTACTACCCGCTGACCACATACTGTCAGCAGTGTAAATGTACTACCCGCTGACCACATATTGTCAGCAGTGTAAATGTACTACCTGCTGACCACATATTGTCAGCAGTGTAAATGTACTACCCGCTGACCACATATTGTCAGCATTGTAAATGTACTACCCGCTGACCACATATTGTCAGCAGTGTAAATGTACTACCCGCTGACCACATATTGTCAGCAGTGTAAATGTACTACCTGCTGACCACATATTGTCAGCAGTGTAAATGTACTACCTGCTGACCACATATTGTCAGCAGTGTAAATGTACTACCTGCTGACCACATATTGTCAGCAGCGTAAATGTACTACCTGCTGACCACATATTGTCAGCAGTGTAAATGTACTACCCGCTGACCACATATTATCAGCAGTGTAAATGTACTACCCACTGACCACATATTGTCAGCAGTGTAAATGTACTACCTGCTGACCACATATTGTCAGCAGTGTAAACGTACTACCCGCTGACCACATATTGTCAGCAGTGTAAATGTACTACCCGCTGACCATATATTGTCAGTAGTGTAAATGTACTACCCGCTGACCACATATTGTCAGCAGTGTAAATGTACTACCTGCTGACCACATATTGTCAACAGTGTAAATGTACTACCTGCTGACCACATATTGTCAGCAGTGTAAATGTACTACCTGCTGACCACATATTGTCAGCAGAGTAAATGTACTACCTCCTGACCACATATTGTCAGCAGTGTAAATGTACTACCTGCTGACCACATATTGTCAGCAGTGTAAATGTACTACCCGCTGACCACATATTGTCAGCAGTGTAAATGTACTACCCGCTGACCACATACTGTCAGCAGTGTAAATGTACTACCTGCTGACCACATATTGTCAGCAGTGTAAATGTACTACCTGCTGACCACATATTGTCAGCAGTGTAAATGTACTACCTGCTGACCACATATTGTCAGCAGTGTAAATGTACTACCCGCTGACCACATATTGTCAGCAGTGTAAAAGTACTACCCGCTGACCACATACTATCAGCAGCGTAAATGTACTACCTGCTGACCACATATTGTCAGCAGTGTAAAAGTACTACCCGCTGACCACATACTATCAGCAGCGTAAATGTACTACCTGCTGACCACATATTGTCAGCAGTGTAAAAGTACTACCCGCTGACCACATACTATCAGCAGCGTAAATGTACTACCTGCTGACCACATATTGTCAGCAGTGTAAATGTACTACCCACTGACCACATATTGTCAGCAGTGTAAATGTACTACCTGCTGACCACATATTGTCAGCAGTGTAAATGTACTACCCGCTGACCACATATTGTCAGCATTGTAAATGTACTACCCGCTGACCACATATTGTCAGCAGTGTAAATGTACTACCCACTGACCACATATTGTCAGCAGTGTAAATGTACTACCCGCTGACCACATATTGTCAGCAGTGTAAAAGTACTACCCGCTGACCACATACTATCAGCAGTGTAAATGTACTACCTGCTGACCACATATTGTCAGCAGTGTAAATGTACTACCCGCTGACCACATATTGTCAGCAGTGTAAATGTACTACCTGCTGACCACATTGTCAGCAGTGTAAATGTACTACCTGCTGACCACATATTGTCAGCAGTGTAAATGTACTACCTGCTGACCACATATTGTCAGCAGTGTAAATGTACTACCCGCTGACCACATACTGTCAGCAGTGTAAATGTACTACCCGCTGACCACATATTGTCAGCAGTGTAAATGTACTACCTGCTGACCACATATTGTCAGCAGTGTAAATGTACTACCCGCTGACCACATATTGTCAGCATTGTAAATGTACTACCCGCTGACCACATATTGTCAGCAGTGTAAATGTACTACCCGCTGACCACATATTGTCAGCAGTGTAAATGTACTACCTGCTGACCACATATTGTCAGCAGTGTAAATGTACTACCTGCTGACCACATATTGTCAGCAGTGTAAATGTACTACCTGCTGACCACATATTGTCAGCAGCGTAAATGTACTACCTGCTGACCACATATTGTCAGCAGTGTAAATGTACTACCCGCTGACCACATATTATCAGCAGTGTAAATGTACTACCCGCTGACCACATATTGTCAGCAGTGTAAATGTACTACCTGCTGACCACATATTGTCAGCAGTGTAAACGTACTACCCGCTGACCACATATTGTCAGCAGTGTAAATGTACTACCCGCTGACCATATATTGTCAGTAGTGTAAATGTACTACCCGCTGACCACATATTGTCAGCAGTGTAAATGTACTACCTGCTGACCACATATTGTCAACAGTGTAAATGTACTACCTGCTGACCACATATTGTCAGCAGTGTAAATGTACTACCTGCTGACCACATATTGTCAGCAGAGTAAATGTACTACCTCCTGACCACATATTGTCAGCAGTGTAAATGTACTACCTGCTGACCACATATTGTCAGCAGTGTAAATGTACTACCCGCTGACCACATATTGTCAGCAGTGTAAATGTACTACCCGCTGACCACATACTGTCAGCAGTGTAAATGTACTACCTGCTGACCACATATTGTCAGCAGTGTAAATGTACTACCTGCTGACCACATATTGTCAGCAGTGTAAATGTACTACCTGCTGACCACATATTGTCAGCAGTGTAAATGTACTACCCGCTGACCACATATTGTCAGCAGTGTAAAAGTACTACCCGCTGACCACATACTATCAGCAGTGTAAATGTACTACCTGCTGACCACATATTGTCAGCAGTGTAAATGTACGACCCACTGACCACATATTGTCAGCAGTGTAAATGTACTACCTGCTGACCACATTGTCAGCAGTGTAAATTTACTACCTGCTGACCACATATTGTCAGCAGTGTAAATGTACTACCTGCTGACCACATATTGTCAGCAGTGTAAATGTACTACCCGCTGACCACATACTGTCAGCAGTGTAAATGTACTACCCGCTGACCACATATTGTCAGCAGTGTAAATGTACTACCTGCTGACCACATATTGTCAGCAGTGTAAATGTACTACCCGCTGACCACATATTGTCAGCATTGTAAATGTACTACCCGCTGACCACATATTGTCAGCAGTGTAAATGTACTACCCGCTGACCACATATTGTCAGCAGTGTAAATGTACTACCTGCTGACCACATATTGTCAGTGTAAATGTACTACCTGCTGACCACATATTGTCAGCAGTGTAAATGTACTACCTGCTGACCACATATTGTCAGCAGCGTAAATGTACTACCTGCTGACCACATATTGTCAGCAGTGTAAATGTACTACCCGCTGACCACATATTATCAGCAGTGTAAATGTACTACCCGCTGACCACATATTGTCAGCAGTGTAAATGTACTACCTGCTGACCACATATTGTCAGCAGTGTAAACGTACTACCCGCTGACCACATATTGTCAGCAGTGTAAATGTACTACCCGCTGACCATATATTGTCAGTAGTGTAAATGTACTACCCGCTGACCACATATTGTCAGCAGTGTAAATGTACTACCTGCTGACCACATATTGTCAACAGTGTAAATGTACTACCTGCTGACCACATATTGTCAGCAGTGTAAATGTACTACCTGCTGACCACATATTGTCAGTAGTGTAAATGTACCACCTGCTGACCACATATTGTCAGCAGTGTAAATGTACTACCTGCTGACCACATATTGTCAGCAGTGTAAATGTACTACCTGCTGACCACATTTTGTCAGCAGTGTAAATGTACTACCTGCTGACCACATATTGTCAGCAGTGTAAATGTACTACCTGCTGACCACATATTGTCAGTAGTGTAAATGTACTACCTGCTGACCACATATTGTCAGCAGTGTAAATGTACTACCTGCTGACCACATATTGTCAGCAGTGTAAATGTACTACCTGCTGACCACATATTGTCAGCAGTGTAAATGTACTACCTGCTGACCACATATTGTCAACAGTGTAAATGTACTACCTGCTGACCACATATTGTCAGCAGTGTAAATGTACTACCTGCTGACCACATATTGTCAGCAGTGTAAATGTACTACCGGCTGACCACATATTGTCAGCAGTGTAAATGTACTACCTGCTGACCACATATTGTCAGCAGTGTAAATGTACTACCTGCTGACCACATATTGTCAGCAGTGTAAATGTACTACCTGCTGACCACATATTGTCAGCAGTGTAAAGGTACTACCTGCTGACCACATATTGTCAGCAGTGTAAATGTACTACCTGCTGACCACATATTGTCAGCAGTGTAAATGTACTACCTGCTGACCACATATTGTCAGCAGTGTAAATGTACTACCTGCTGACCACATATTGTTAGCAGTGTAAATGTACTACCTGCTGACCACATATTGTCAGCAGTGTAAATGTACTACCTGCTGACCACATATTGTCAGCAGTGTAAATGTACTACCTGCTGACCACATATTGTCAGTAGTGTAAATGTACTACCTGCTGACCACATATTGTCAGCAGTGTAAATGTACTACCTGCTGACCACATATTGTCAGCAGTGTAAATGTACTACCTGCTGACCACATATTGTCAGCAGTGTAAATGTACTACCTGCTGACCACATATTGTCAACAGTGTAAATGTACTACCTGCTGACCACATATTGTCAGCAGTGTAAATGTACTACCTGCTGACCACATATTGTCAGCAGTGTAAATGTACTACCTGCTGACCACATATTGTCAGCAGTGTAAATGTACTACCTGCTGACCACATATTGTCAGCAGTGTAAATGTACTACCTGCTGACCACATATTGTCAGCAGTGTAAATGTACTACCTGCTGACCACATATTGTCAGCAGTGTAAATGTACTACCTGCTGACCACATATTGTCAGCAGTGTAAATGTACTACCTGCTGACCACATATTGTCAGCAGTGTAAATGTACTACCTGCTGACCACATATTGTCAGCAGTGTAAATGTACTACCTGCTGACCACATATTGTCAGCAGTGTAAATGTACTACCTGCTGACCACATATTGTCAGCAGTGTAAATGTACTACCTGCTGACCACATATTGTCAGCAGTGTAAATGTACTACCTGCTGACCACATATTGTCAGCAGTGTAAATGTACTACCTGCTGACCACATATTGTCAGCAGTGTAAATGTACTACCTGCTGACCACATATTGTCAGCAGTGTAAATGTACTACCTGCTGACCACATATTGTCAGCAGTGTAAATGTACTACCTGCTGACCACATATTGTCAGCAGTGTAAATGTACTACCTGCTGACCACATATTGTCAGCAGTGTAAATGTACTACCTTCTGACCACATATTGTCAGCAGTGTAAATGTACTACCTGCTGACCACATATTGTCAGCAGTGTAAATGTACTACCTGCTGACCACATATTGTCAGTAGTGTAAATGTACTACGTGCTGACCACATATTGTCAGTAGTGTAAATGTACTACCTGCTGACCACATATTGTCAGTAGTGTAAATGTACTACCTGCTGACCACATATTGTCAGCAGTGTAAATGTACTACCTGCTGACCACATATTGTCAGCAGTGTAAATGTACTACCTGCTGACCACATATTGTCAGTAGTGTAAGTGTACTACCTGCTGACCACATATTGTCAGTAGTGTAAATGTACTACCTGCTGACCACATATTGTCAGCAGCGTAAATGTACTACCTGCTGACCACATATTGTCAGTAGTGTAAATGTACTACCTGCTGACCACATATTGTCAGCAGTGTAAATGTACTACCCGCTGACCACATATTGTCAGCAGTGTAAATGTACTACCTGCTGACCACATGTCAGCAGTGTAAATGTACTCCCCGCTGACCACATATTGTCAGCAGTGTAAATGTACTACCTGCTGACCACATATTGTCAGCAGTGTAAATGTACTACCTGCTGACCACATATTGTCAGCAGTGTAAATGTACTACCTGCTGACCACATATTGTCAGCAGTGTAAATGTACTACCTGCTGACCACATATTGTCAACAGTGTAAATGTACTACCTGCTGACCACATATTGTCAGCAGTGTAAATGTACTACCTGCTGACCACATATTGTCAGCAGTGTAAATGTACTACCTGCTGACCACATATTGTCAGTAGTGTAAATGTACTACCTGCTGACCACATATTGTCAGCAGTGTAAATGTACTACCTTCTGACCACATATTGTCAGCAGTGTAAATGTACTACCTTCTGACCACATATTGTCAGCAGTGTAAATGTACTACCTGCTGACCACATATTGTCAGTAGTGTATATTTCTAAATGAGTCAATTTCTTCGTTTACTCTTGACAACTTTTAATAACAATAAATATTTATTAACGTCAGTCGTCACAAGGAAAACGACTTTAGTAACTTCACATTTTTTGATATAAATCAGTGTTTTCATACACAGGTCAAACTGATAAATACAATACAAACTAATATATAAATTTATAATCAGTGATGAGCCCACCTCGGTCTCTTGCTGAACCTATATATGCTAATTTATATTACACAAGTCTAGAGAGACAGTGGTATCGATTAACCGTGTAAAATTATCTGTTAGTGTAATAGTGACTGTGTATGATTTCATGTTAATGAAATGCAGATAACATCTTGCTGAGCGATTATTGTTGTGTTAAGGTAGTACTGATAAAGTTTGTTTTAAGCTATGAACTGCAGAATTTAGCTCTTGTATTTCATCCGGAATTTATAACGTAGTTGAAATACTATCAATATACATGGTGTTTCAAAACAATGGACTCAATTTCATTTATTTCATGAATAAAATTGGGACCATCTTTTTGAGACACCCTGTATTATAAATAATGTGTCTTGTATTTATAATTAATATAAACAGATTGTAAATATTGTTTTTAATAATTTAAATAAAATTGGTCCCACATGAAAATTTCAACTTGAATTAAATACACAATACTCGAGTTTCGAAATTCCTATTTAGATACGATAAATGTAACGTTTAGCACCTATATGCTCATTAATAACTCCACTGAGACAGAAACTTAGAAAATTAATTGATCTGTATACTTCGACCCTCTTCTGGGATCCTCTTCTAAAGTTTAGTCATTAATTTATTAGTTTTCTGATCTCACGTGATAATCAGATGTGTTTACCTGGAGACCTGGAGAGAGTTCCGGGGGTCAACGCCCCCGCGGCCCGGTCTGTGACCAGGCCTCCTTAGGTCAGTGTCCCAGGATGCGACCCACACCAGTCGACTAACACCCAGGTACCCATTTTACTGATGGGGAACATAGACAACAGGTGGAAAGAAACACGTCCAATGTTTCTACTCTGGCTGGGAATCGAACCCAGGCCCTCACCGTGTGAAGCGAGAGCGTTAACCACCAGGCCACCATGAAATAAATAAATAAATAAATAAATAAATAAATACAAAGGGATAAGATATATTTCCAGTTATTTCGTACATATTTCTTTCCCAAATATGGTACATTTTGAATTCACTGCCTTGATGGAGAGACCAGGAACACTTCCTCGTTGCTTCGTTGTAAGGAGTTTGGAAAACCCTTTGTGTGTCTGTAATACTGATTACAAATATGTAAGTGTATTTCTGTTACGGTGATCATTGCAAATACATTAATATGTTTATTACAGTAACCGCATGTACTTAAAGTTGTTTCTCTTGCGGTGGTTTTAATTGCACAATTGTATGTTACAGAAGTATATACATGTTTTT
This sequence comes from Cherax quadricarinatus, assembly GCF_038502225.1. Taxonomy (NCBI): domain Eukaryota; kingdom Metazoa; phylum Arthropoda; class Malacostraca; order Decapoda; family Parastacidae; genus Cherax; species Cherax quadricarinatus. Next base: position 41,081,476 of record NC_091318.1, read on the forward strand.
CTGTTCCTCTGATTGCAATTTCACAGACGAATTTCTGAAAGATTATCATCGCTTTCAGCTACTGTTATTCACAGTACACTACTGTGATTTCATCACAGTAACTGAAGGTATTCATTCGAGTTTGTCTTACATTGATTTCAAGAAGACTAATGTGGTACCGTTACAGCGACTGAAAGAGCCCTACTGTGTTAGTGTTGTGACGATTCCAGGTACATCTTCGTGATAGATAAAATGTCCCCATGCTCAACTTTCGTGAGGGTGAGTGTTAAAATGTTTCCTGGTGCGTCCTCATGATGGTAACTGCTACGAGGCTTCCAGGTATGTTATAAAGGCTCCAGGCACATTATCCTAATTATATTGCTTCCAGACACGTTCCAGCGACACTAGCAGTTGCACCCTCGCCATACACACCAGGCAGGGAAGAATGTCTCTGTCTCTCTCTCTCTCTCTCTCTCTCTCTCTCTCTCTCTCTCTCTCTCTCTCTCTCTCTCTCTCTCTCTCTCTCTCTCTCTCTCTCTCTCTCTCTCTCTCTCTCTTTCTGGATCAATCGATCCGGAGAGAGAGGGGGAAAAGGTACTACAATAAAATACCCAAGAGGAGGGAGACAAAATAATGGTCATTGAGGTTATATCAGGATGAGCACTGGTGGTAAGTAAGGTTCCACAAGGGTCACTGTAACTACGGTTTCTTCAATACATTCCCAGCAATTGCACTGTTATGAAAACAGGTGAGGGCGCAAACAACCAAAAAAGAAAGGTTCACCTGAGGGTGCACCAAACTTTGAAGAACAACAGTCTTAAGGTATTAATACTAATAATAAATATAATGTTAAAAATAAAAATCTTTATTTTTACAAGTACATGATACCATTGACAATATTATTTTTAAAATGGGGACTGGAGACTAGACGAGCCTTAGGAAAGAGGAAATGTATTTCTTGAAAATTAGTTTGGTCAGGCACTGGAACACAAAGATGTGACGGAAGCGAACACCATACACAGCTTTTACGACAGGTACGACAGAATTCATTAGGCAAGAAACCAGTGAAACCAGTAAGATGCAGTCATGAGCAGGAGCAGAACTTAGATTCGACTCCATCGACACTGTCACAGTAATCTCTCTGCAACACTTATCTTACTTGCTGGTGAAGTTATCACCCCAGTACTACAGTTATCATGCTAGTACTACAGTTATCATGCTAGTACTACAGTTATCATGCTAGTACTACAGTTATCACCCCAGTACTACAGTTATCATGCTAGTACTACAGTTATCACCCAGTACTACAATTATCATGCTAGTACTACAGTTATCATGCTAGTACTACAGTTATCATGCTAGTACTGCAGTTATCATGCTAGTACTACAGTTATCACCCCAGTACTACAATTATCATGCTAGTACTACAGTTATCATGCTAGTACTACAGTTATCATGCTAGTACTACAGTTATCATGCTAGTACTACAGTTATCATGCTAGTACTACAGTTATCACCCCAGTACTACAGTTATCATGCTAGTACTACAGTTATCACCCCAGTACTACAATTATCATGCTAGTACTACAGTTATCATGCTAGGACTACAGTTATCATGCTAGTACTGCAGTTATGCTAGTAATAGTTATCATGCTAGTACTACAGTTATCATGCTAGTACTACAGTTATCATGCTAGTACTGCAGTTATCATGCTACTAATACAGTTATCATGCTAGTACTACAGTTATCACTCTAGTAGTACAGTTATCACTCTAGTAGTACAGTTATCATGCTAGTACTACAGTTATCACTCTAGTACAGTTATCACTCTAGTACAGTTATCATGCTAGTAGTACAGTTATCACTCTAGTAGTACAGTTATCATGCTAGTACTACAGTTATCATGCTAGTACTACAGTTATCATGCTAGTACTACAGTTATCATGCTAGTACTACAGTTATCACTCTAGTACTACAGTTATCATGCTAGTACTACAGTTATCATGCTAGTACTACAGTTATCATGCTAGTACTACAGTTATCACTCTAGTACTACAGTTATCACTCTAGTACTACAGTCATCATGCTAGTACTACAGTTATCATGCTAGTAGTACAGTTATCACTCTAGTAGTACAGTTATCATGCTAGTACTACAGTTATCACTCTAGTAATACAGTTATCATGCTAGTACTACAGTTATCACTCTAGTAGTACAGTTATCATGCTAGTACTACAGTTATCACTCTAGAAGTACAGTTATCATGCTAGTACTACAGTTATCATGCTAGTACTACAGTTATCACTCTAGTAGTACAGTTATCATGCTAGCACTAAAGTTATCATGCTAGTACTACAGTTATCATGCTAGTACTACAGTTATAATGCTAGTACTACAGTTATCATGCTAGTACTACAGTTATCACTCTAGTACTACAGTTATCATGCTAGTACTACAGTTATCACTCTAGTACAGTTATCATGATAGTAGTACAGTTATCATGCTAGTAGTACAGTTATCACTCTAGTAGTACAGTTATCATGCTAGTACTACAGTTATCATGCTAGTACTACAGTTATCATGCTAGTACTACAGTTATCATGCTAGTACTACAGTTATCACTCTAGTACAGTTATCATGCTAGTAGTACAGTTATCACTCTAATAGTACAGTTATGCTAGTACTACAGTTATCACTCTAGTAGTACAGTTATCATGCTAGTACTACAGTTATCACTCTAGTAGTACAGTTATCATGCTAGTACTACAGTTATCATGCTAGTACTACAGTTATCACTCTAGTAGTCCAGTTATCATGCTAGTACTACAGTTATCACTCTAGTAGTCCAGTTATCATGGTAGTACTACAGTTATCACTCTAGTAGTACAGTTATCATGCTACTACTACAGTTATCACTCTAGTACTACAGTTATCGTGCTAGTACTACAGTTATTATGCTAGTACTACAGTTATAACTCTAGTACTACAGTTATTATGCTAGTACTACAGTTATCACTCTAGTAGTACAGTTATCGTGCTAGTACTACAGTTATCATGCTAGTACTACAGTTACCACTCTAGTACTGCAGTTATCATGCTAGTACTACAGTTATCACTCTAGTAGTACAGTTGTCATGTTAGTACTACAGTTATCATGCTACTACTACAGTTACCACTCTAGTACTACAGTTATTATTTTAGTACTACAGTTATCACTCTAGTAGTACAGTTATCATGCTAGTACTACAGCTATCATGCTAGTAGTACAGTTATCACTCTAGTACTACAGTTATCATGCTAGTACTACAGTTATCACTCTAGTAGTACAGTTATCATGCTAGTACTACAGTTATCACTCTAGTAGTACACTTATCATGCTAGTACTACAGTTATCATGCTAGTACTACAGTTATCACTCTAGTACTACAGTTATCATGCTAGTACTACAGTTATCACTCTAGTAGTACAATTATCATGCTAGTACTACAGTTATCATGCTAGTTCTACAGTTATCATGCTAGTAGTACAGTTATCACTCTAGTAGGACAGTTATCATGCTAGTACTACAGTTATCATGCTAGTACTACACTTATAATGCTAGTAGTACAGTTATCACTCTAGTACTACAGTTATCATGCTAGTACTAGAGTTATAATGCTAGTACTACAGTTATCACTCTAGTAGTACAGTTATCACTCTAGTACTACAGTTATCATGCTAGTACTACAGTTATCATGCTAGTAGTACAGATATCACTCTAGTAGTACAGTTATCACTCTAGTAGTACAGTTATCATGCTAGCACTACAGTTATTATGCTAGTACTACAGTTATCACTCTAATACTACAGTTATCATGCTAGTACTACAGTTATCATGCTAGTAGTACAGTTATCACTCTAGTAGTACAGTTATCATGCTAGTACTACAGTTATCATGCTAGTACTACAGTTATCACTCTAGAACTACAGTTATCATGCTAGTACTACAGTTATCATGCTAGTACTACAGGTATCACTCTAGCAGTACAGTTATCATGCTAGTACTACATTTATCATGCTAGTACTACAGGTATCACTCTAGTACTACAGTTATCATGCTAGTACTACAGTTATCACTCTAGTAGTACAGTTATCATGCTAGTACTACAGTTATCATGCTAGTACTACAGTTATCATGCTAGTACTACAGTTATCACTCTAGAACTACAGTTATCATGCTAGTACTACAGTTATCATGCTAGTACTACAGGTATCACTCTAGCAGTACAGTTATCATGCTAGTACTACATTTATCATGCTAGTACTACAGGTATCACTCTAGTACTACAGTTATCATGCTAGTACTACAGTTATCACTCTAGTACTACAGTTATCATGCTAGTACTACAGTTATCATGCTAGTACTACAGTTATGATGCTAGTACTACAGTTATCACTCTAGTAGTACAGTTATCACGCTAGTACTACAGTTATCATGCTAGTACTAGAGTTATCACTCTAGTACCACAGTTATCACTCTAGTACTACAGTTATCATGCTAGTACTACAGTTATCATGCTAGTAATACAGTTATCATGCTAGTACTACAGTTTTCACTCTAGTAGTACAGTAATCATGCTAGTACTTCAGTTATCATGCTAGTACTACAGTTATCATGCTAGTACTACAGTTATCATGCTAGTACTACAGTTATCATGCTAGTACTACAGTTATCATGCTAGTACTACAGTTATCACTCTAGTACTACAGTTATCACTCTAGTACTACAGTTATCATGCTAGTACTACAGTTATCATGCTAGTACTACAGTTATCACTCTAGTAGTACAGTTATCATGCTAGTACTACAGTTATCACTCTAGTACTACAGTTATCATGCTAGTACTACAGTTATCATGCTAGTACTACAGTTATCACTCTAGTACTACAGTTATGCTAGTACTACAGTTATCATGCTAGTACTACAGTTATCATGCTAGTAGTACAGTTATCACTCTAGTAGTACAGTTATCATGCTAGTACTACAGTTATCATGCTAGTACTACAGTTATCACTCTAGTACTACAGTTATCATGCTAGTACTACAGTTATCACTCTAGTAGTACAGTTATCATGCTAGTACTACAGTTATCACTCTAGTAGTACAGTTATCACTCTAGTAGTACAGTTATCATGCTAGTACTAGTTATCATGCTAGTACTACAGTTATCATGCTAGTACTACAGTTATCATGCTAGTACTACAGTTATCAATCTAGTACTACAGTTATCATGCTAGTACTACAGTTATCACTCTAGTACTACAGTTATCATGCTAGTACTACAGTTATCATGCTAGTACTTCAGTTATCACTCTAGTAGTACAGTTATCATGCTAGTACTACAGTTATCATGCTAGTACTACAGTTATCATGCTAGTACTACAGTTATCATGCTAGTACTACAGTTATCATGCTAGTAGTACAGTTATCACTCTAGTAGTACAGTTATCATGCTAGTACTACAGTTATCACTCTAGTAGTACAGTTATCATGCTAGTACTAGTTATCATGCTAGTACTACAGTTATCATGCTAGTACTACAGTTATCATGCTAGTACTACAGTTATCACTCTAGTACTACAGTTATCATGCTAGTACTACAGTTATCATGCTAGTACTACAGTTATCATGCTAGTACTACAGTTATCACTCTAGTACTACAGTTATCATGCTAGTACTACAGTTATCATGCTAGTACTACAGTTATCATGCTAGTACTACAGTTATCACTCTAGTACTACAGTCATCATGCTAGTACTACAGTTATCATGCTAGTAGTACAGTTATCACTCTAGTAGTACAGTTATCATGCTAGTACTACAGTTATCACTCTAGTAATACAGTTATCATGCTAGTACTACAGTTATCACTCTAGTAGTACAGTTATCATGCTAGTACTACAGTTATCACTCTAGAAGTACAGTTATCATGCTAGTACTACAGTTATCATGCTAGTACTACAGTTATCACTCTAGTAGTACAGTTATCATGCTAGCACTAAAGTTATCATGCTAGTACTACAGTTATCATGCTAGTACTACAGTTATAATGCTAGTACTACAGTTATCATGCTAGTACTACAGTTATCACTCTAGTACTACAGTTATCATGCTAGTACTACAGTTATCACTCTAGTACAGTTATCATGATAGTAGTACAGTTATCATGCTAGTAGTACAGTTATCACTCTAGTAGTACAGTTATCATGCTAGTACTACAGTTATCATGCTAGTACTACAGTTATCATGCTAGTACTACAGTTATCATGCTAGTACTACAGTTATCACTCTAGTACAGTTATCATGCTAGTAGTACAGTTATCACTCTAATAGTACAGTTATGCTAGTACTACAGTTATCACTCTAGTAGTACAGTTATCATGCTAGTACTACAGTTATCACTCTAGTAGTACAGTTATCATGCTAGTACTACAGTTATCATGCTAGTACTACAGTTATCACTCTAGTAGTCCAGTTATCATGCTAGTACTACAGTTATCACTCTAGTAGTCCAGTTATCATGATAGTACTACAGTTATCACTCTAGTAGTACAGTTATCATGCTACTACTACAGTTATCACTCTAGTACTACAGTTATCGTGCTAGTACTACAGTTATTATGCTAGTACTACAGTTATAACTCTAGTACTACAGTTATTATGCTAGTACTACAGTTATCACTCTAGTAGTACAGTTATCGTGCTAGTACTACAGTTATCATGCTAGTACTACAGTTACCACTCTAGTACTGCAGTTATCATGCTAGTACTACAGTTATCACTCTAGTAGTACAGTTGTCATGTTAGTACTACAGTTATCATGCTAGTACTACAGTTACCACTCTAGTACTACAGTTATTATTTTAGTACTACAGTTATCACTCTAGTAGTACAGTTATCATGCTAGTACTACAGCTATCATGCTAGTAGTACAGTTATCACTCTAGTACTACAGTTATCATGCTAGTACTACAGTTATCAATCTAGTACTACAGTTATCATGCTAGTACTACAGTTATCACTCTAGTACTACAGTTATCATGCTAGTACTACAGTTATCATGCTAGTACTTCAGTTATCACTCTAGTAGTACAGTTATCATGCTAGTACTACAGTTATCACTCTAGTAGTACAGTTATCATGCTAGTACTAGTTATCATGCTAGTACTACAGTTATCATGCTAGTACTACAGTTATCACTCTAGTACTACAGTTATCATGCTAGTACTACAGTTATCACTCTAGTAGTACAGTTATCATGCTAGTACTAGTTATCATGCTAGTACTACAGTTATCATGCTAGTACTACAGTTATCATGCTAGTACTACAGTTATCACTCTAGTACTACAGTTATCATGCTAGTACTACAGTTATCATGCTAGTACTACAGTTATCATGCTAGTACTACAGTTATCACTTTAGTACTACAGTTATCATGCTAGTACTACAGTTATCATGCTAGTACTACAGTTGTCATGCTAGTACTACAGTTATCACTCTAGTACTACAGTTATCACTCTAGTACTACAGTCATCATGCTAGTACTACAGTTATCATGCTAGTAGTACAGTTATCACTCTAGTAGTACAGTTATCATGCTAGTACTACAGTTATCACTCTAGTAATACAGTTATCATGCTAGTACTACAGTTATCACTCTAGTAGTACAGTTATCATGCTAGTACTACAGTTATCACTCTAGAAGTACAGTTATCATGCTAGTACTACAGTTATCATGCTAGTACTACAGTTATCACTCTAGTAGTACAGTTATCATGCTAGCACTAAAGTTATCATGCTAGTACTACAGTTATCATGCTAGTACTACAGTTATAATGCTAGTACTACAGTTATCATGCTAGTACTACAGTTATCACTCTAGCACTACAGTTATCATGCTAGTACTACAGTTATCACTCTAGTACAGTTATCATGATAGTAGTACAGTTATCATGCTAGTAGTACAGTTATCACTCTAGTAGTACAGTTATCATGCTAGTACTACAGTTATCATGCTAGTACTACAGTTATCATGCTAGTACTACAGTTATCACTCTAGTACAGTTATCATGCTAGTAGTACAGTTATCACTCTAATAGTACAGTTATGCTAGTACTACAGTTATCACTCTAGTAGTACAGTTATCATGCTAGTACTACAGTTATCACTCTAGTAGTACAGTTATCATGCTAGTACTACAGTTATCATGCTAGTACTACAGTTATCACTCTAGTAGTCCAGTTATCATGCTAGTACTACAGTTATCACTCTAGTAGTCCAGTTATCATGATAGTACTACAGTTATCACTCTAGTAGTACAGTTATCATGCTACTACTACAGTTATCACTCTAGTACTACAGTTATCGTGCTAGTACTACAGTTATTATGCTAGTACTACAGTTATAACTCTAGTACTACAGTTATTATGCTAGTACTACAGTTATCACTCTAGTAGTACAGTTATCGTGCTAGTACTACAGTTATCATGCTAGTACTACAGTTACCACTCTAGTACTGCAGTTATCATGCTAGTACTACAGTTATCACTCTAGTAGTACAGTTGTCATGTTAGTACTACAGTTATCATGCTAGTACTACAGTTACCACTCTAGTACTACAGTTATTATTTTAGTACTACAGTTATCACTCTAGTAGTACAGTTATCATGCTAGTACTACAGCTATCATGCTAGTAGTACAGTTATCACTCTAGTACTACAGTTATCATGCTAGTACTACAGTTATCACTCTAGTAGTACAGTTATCATGCTAGTACTACAGTTATCACTCTAGTAGTACACTTATCATGCTAGTACTACAGTTATCATGCTAGTACTACAGTTATCACTCTAGTACTACAGTTATCATGCTAGTACTACAGTTATCACTCTAGTAGTACAATTATCATGCTAGTACTACAGTTATCATGCTAGTTCTACAGTTATCATGCTAGTAGTACAGTTATCACTCTAGTAGGACAGTTATCATGCTAGTACTACAGTTATCATGCTAGTACTACACTTATAATGCTAGTAGTACAGTTATCACTCTAGTACTACAGTTATCATGCTAGTACTAGAGTTATAATGCTAGTACTACAGTTATCACTCTAGTAGTACAGTTATCACTCTAGTACTACAGTTATCATGCTAGTACTACAGTTATCATGCTAGTAGTACAGATATCACTCTAGTAGTACAGTTATCACTCTAGTAGTACAGTTATCATGCTAGCACTACAGTTATTATGCTAGTACTACAGTTATCACTCTAATACTACAGTTATCATGCTAGTACTACAGTTATCATGCTAGTAGTACAGTTATCACTCTAGTAGTACAGTTATCATGCTAGTACTACAGTTATCATGCTAGTACTACAGTTATCACTCTAGAACTACAGTTATCATGCTAGTACTACAGTTATCATGCTAGTACTACAGGTATCACTCTAGCAGTACAGTTATCATGCTAGTACTACATTTATCATGCTAGTACTACAGGTATCACTCTAGTACTACAGTTATCATGCTAGTACTACAGTTATCACTCTAGTAGTACAGTTATCATGCTAGTACTACAGTTATCATGCTAGTACTACAGTTATCATGCTAGTACTACAGTTATCACTCTAGAACTACAGTTATCATGCTAGTACTACAGTTATCATGCTAGTACTACAGGTATCACTCTAGCAGTACAGTTATCATGCTAGTACTACATTTATCATGCTAGTACTACAGGTATCACTCTAGTACTACAGTTATCATGCTAGTACTACAGTTATCACTCTAGTACTACAGTTATCATGCTAGTACTACAGTTATCATGCTAGTACTACAGTTATGATGCTAGTACTACAGTTATCACTCTAGTAGTACAGTTATCACGCTAGTACTACAGTTATCATGCTAGTACTAGAGTTATCACTCTAGTACCACAGTTATCACTCTAGTACTACAGTTATCATGCTAGTACTACAGTTATCATGCTAGTAATACAGTTATCATGCTAGTACTACAGTTTTCACTCTAGTAGTACAGTAATCATGCTAGTACTTCAGTTATCATGCTAGTACTACAGTTATCATGCTAGTACTACAGTTATCATGCTAGTACTACAGTTATCATGCTAGTACTACAGTTATCATGCTAGTACTACAGTTATCACTCTAGTACTACAGTTATCATGCTAGTACTACAGTTATCATGCTAGTACTACAGTTATCACTCTAGTACTACAGTTATCACTCTAGTACTACAGTTATCATGCTAGTACTACAGTTATCATGCTAGTACTACAGTTATCACTCTAGTAGTACAGTTATCATGCTAGTACTACAGTTATCACTCTAGTACTACAGTTATCATGCTAGTACTACAGTTATCATGCTAGTACTACAGTTATCACTCTAGTACTACAGTTATGCTAGTACTACAGTTATCATGCTAGTACTACAGTTATCATGCTAGTAGTACAGTTATCACTCTAGTAGTACAGTTATCATGCTAGTACTACAGTTATCATGCTAGTACTACAGTTATCACTCTAGTACTACAGTTATCATGCTAGTACTACAGTTATCACTCTAGTAGTACAGTTATCATGCTAGTACTACAGTTATCACTCTAGTAGTACAGTTATCACTCTAGTAGTACAGTTATCATGCTAGTACTAGTTATCATGCTAGTACTACAGTTATCATGCTAGTACTACAGTTATCATGCTAGTACTACAGTTATCAATCTAGTACTACAGTTATCATGCTAGTACTACAGTTATCACTCTAGTACTACAGTTATCATACTAGTGCTACAGTTATCATGCTAGTACTTCAGTTATCACTCTAGTAGTACAGTTATCATGCTAGTACTACAGTTATCATGCTAGTACTACAGTTATCATGCTAGTACTACAGTTATCATGCTAGTACTACAGTTATCATGCTAGTAGTACAGTTATCACTCTAGTAGTACAGTTATCATGCTAGTACTACAGTTATCATGCTAGTACTACAGTTATCACTCTAGTACTACAGTTATCATGCTAGTACTACAGTTATCACTCTAGTAGTACAGTTATCATGCTAGTACTAGTTATCATGCTAGTACTACAGTTATCATGCTAGTACTACAGTTATCATGCTAGTACTACAGTTATCACTCTAGTACTACAGTTATCATGCTAGTACTACAGTTATCACTCTAGTACTACAGTTATCATGCTAGTACTACAGTTATCATGCTAGTACTACAGTTATCACTCTAGTACTACAGTTATCATGCTAGTATTACAGTTATCACTCTAGTACTACAGTTATCATGCTAGTACTACAGTTATCATGCTAGTACTGCAGTTATCACTCTAGTAGTACAGCTATCATGCTAGTACTACAGTTATCATGCTAGTACTACAGTTATCATGCTAGTACTACAGTTATCATGCTAGTAGTACAGTTATCACTCTAGTACTAGAGTTATCATGCTAGTACTACAGTTATCATGCTAGTACTACAGTTATCACTCTAGTAGTACAGTTATCTTGCTAGTACTAGTTATCATGCTAGTACTAGTTATCATGCTAGTACTACAGTTATCATGCTAGTACTACAGTTATGCTAGTACTACAGTTATCACTCTAGTACTACAGTTATCATGCTAGTACTACAGTTATCACTCTATTACTACAGTTATCATGCTAGTACTACAGTTATCATGCTAGTACTACAGTTATGCTAGTACTACAGTTATCACTCTAGTACTACAGTTATCATGCTAGTACTACAGTTATCACTCTATTACTACAGTTATCATGCTAGTACTACAGTTATCATGCTAGTACTACAGTTATCACTCTAGTAGTACAGTTATCATGCTAGTACTACAGTTATCATGCTAGTACTACAGTTATCATGCTAGTACTACAGTTATCATGCTAGTACTACAGTTATCATGCTAGTAGTACAGTTATCACTCTAGTAGTACAGTTATCATGCTAGTACTACAGTTATCATGCTAGTACTACAGTTATCATGCTAGTACTACAGTTATCATGCTAGTACTACAGTTATCACTCTAGTAGTACAGTTATCATGCTAGTACTACAGTTATCATGCTAGTACTACAGTTATCATGCTAGTACTACAGTTATCACTCTAGTAGTACAGTTATCATTTTAGTACTACAGTTATCATGCTGGTACTACAGTTATCATGCTAGTACTACAGTTATCATGCTAGTACTACAATTATCACCCTAGTACTACAGTTATCATGCTAGTACTACAGTTATCACCCTATTACTGCAGTTATTATCTTAATATAATAGTTATCACCAATGGAATGTGAATGTTGAGGTGGCTGGTAGGGACACTCCGCCTTGTCAGTTATTACTACGTAAGTGACCCAAGAGTAAGGAGCAGTGCAGGGTAGTGTAAACTCTCGTAGACTAGAACGTGGTTTATTGACAGTGGGTACACCAGGCAAACAAGGGTGAAGGTGAGCTAATGCCAAGGGTGAGTTGTTGATCCATGTGCAGCAGGAAGGAGAGAGAGAGGCTATGCACGCGACCTGACATTAACTCAATGCAGGGCACCTAGCTGGGGCTACCAGAAACAGGCCTAGGTGGAAATTATGAAATTACTTGTTGAAACCCCGTTTCAGCCTAGTACTATAATTATTACCCTAGTATTATAGTTATTCTAGTAATGCAGATGTAATATACACAGACTTTGCAAAAGCATTTGACAAATGCGATCATGGCATAATAGCTCATAAAATACGTGCTAAAGGAATAACTGGGAAAGTGGGGAGATGGATCTTCAACTTCCTAACAAATCGAACACAAAGAGTAGTGGTCAACAGAGTTAAATCGGAGGCTGCCATAGTGAAGAGCTCTGTTCCACAAGGCACAGTACTCGCCCCCATCTTATTCCTTATCCTCATATCAGACATAAACAGAGATATACACCACAGCACCGTATCATCCTTTGCGGATGATACTAGGATCTGCATGAGGCTGTCATCTGCTGAGGACGCGGTTAACCTCCAAGAAGATATAAACAAAGTTTTCCAGTGGGCAACGGTAAACAATATGATGTTCAATGAGGACAAATTCCAACTACTCCGTTATGGAAAACTGGAGGAGATAATAAGTAGAACAGAGTATACTACTGACTCCGGCCATACAATAGAGCGGAAAAATAATGTAAGGGACCTGGGAGTAGTAATGTCTGAGGATCTCACTTTCAAGGATCACAACAGTGCCACGATCGCACGTGCAAAGAAAATGATAGGATGGATAATGAGAACTTTCAAAACGAGAGATGCCAAGCCCATGATGATCCTTTTCAAATCACTTGTTCTCTCTAGGCTGGAATACTGCTGTACATTAACATCTCCATACAAAGCAGGTGAAATCGCAGATCTAGAGAGTGTACAGAGATCCTTTACTGCACGTATAAGTTCTGTCAAGCACCTTAACTACTGGGAACGCTTGGAAGCACTTGACTTGTACTCGTTGGAACGCAGGAGGGAGAGATATATCATAATCTACACTTGGAAAATCTTGGAAGGAATGGTCCCAAATCTGCACACAGAAATCACTCCCTTCGAAAGTAAAAGACTGGGCAGGCGATGCAAAATGCCGCCAATAAAAAGTAGGGGCGCCATTGGTACACTAAGAGAAAACACCATAAGTGTCCGGGGCCCAAAACTGTTCAACAGCCTCCCATCAAGCATTAGGGGAATTGCCAATAAACCCCTGGCTGTCTTCAAGAGAGAGCTGGACAGATACCTAAAGTCAGTGCCGGATCAGCCGGGCTGTGGCTCGTACGTCGGACTGCGTGCGGCCAGCAGTAACAGCCTAGTTGAACAGGCCCTGATCCATCGGGAGGCCTGGTCATGGACCGGGCCGCGGGGGCGTTGATCCCCGGAATAACCTCCAGATAACCCTAGTACTACAGTTTTCACTGCAGTAATGCAGTGATCACCCTAGTACTACTGTTTTCACTGAGCTACTTCAGTTTTCTTTATGGCTTCTCTAGTTATATCCTTAGTTACGACAGTTATCACTGTTTTCCGTTATTATCGTCCTGGCTTCTACAGTTATCATGTTGGTAATCGCGGTTATTATCATGCTTTGTACAGTTATCACCCTGGTAAATAATGTATTATTATATCTACTCCAGTTATAGTCCTGGCTTTAACAGTTATCACCTTGGCTACTACTACTATTACTCAGGCTATTACAGTCATCATCCTGGCTTCTTTAGTTACCACTCCACTGCTTCTAGCATCCTGGCTAGCGCAGTTATTTCCCAGTCCACTTCAGCTGCCGCTGTAGGTACTCCAGTGATCGTTCGGTCTTCTGCAGTCATCCCTTTGACAAGTGAAGTTATCGCCCTGACAACACGCACATTAACAGTGAACCCAGTTCTCGGACTAACAAGTAACACTGACACTCACTAACGAGGTGAGAGACAGTTAGACTAGTTAATGCTCTTAACGGAACACAGACACCGCCGCTCCGTTTCTGGAGTGTGTCACTGACCTATTATTCTCCACAGTGAACATCAGAAACAAGCACAGCATATGCTTTACTGCTTGTATGACGTATTATTCTCTACTGTGAACGTCAGAAACAAACACAGCATATGCTTTACTGCCTGTGAGTTGTGATTTATTATTCTTAGAGGTGTGGAAACTAGATATTCATACTTACATTTGTATAGTGTACACCGACCGCTAGTAAAATAATTTATTACGTGTACTTTGATTTAACTTGTAATTGAATAAAGTAATTGTGTAACGTTTTTCTGTAAGTAATATAATTTCAATTCATCGTTTACAATTAAAACAAGCGTAGTGGGTACTACATCAATCATAGAAACATCAAATTGAGCTACAGCAGCCAAGTCTTTACAATGCCGAAGTCATTAAAGTGACGAGAAGAGGGGAGGGAGAGGGGGTAATTCACTTGTACTAATAAATTTCCATGTGTATGTATGATTGACTGCGGTGTAATTCCTTGCCTGGGGAATTGATCACTCTCAGAGTTATGGTGCTTCAGAGTTGCCTGTTGGCACTTCCCAGAAACTACCATGGTAACTTTTTTGGTTTATATGGAGGCTGGAGAGTTTTGCTACGAAATTAGACTACTGGATCACGAAGGTGTTTGGTCATGATTAAATTCTACGTGTATCCTGTTCTTCTTCTGTCTCAGGGTATGAGTCAACCTTCTAGCCTCTGGGAATGACCTAACTGCTAATGGGAGCATAGTGTTTTTGCACGGCTTACCTGCTTCGTCTATGAGACATGAACTTCATCTTAAAAGCGGCCTTGCTCTTAAATGAGTAGATTCACTTCTCAACGTGCTTCATTCACTCCCTCACAGTTAAAAACAGAAGAGGGGAAATAGTAGAGTGGAAGTTGTAGGCATTTAAAAGGAAGCGTGAATATCTTGAAGAACGGTTAAATGTTGATAAAGAAAGAAAGGAGGTGATTTCTTGCATTGGCTAGGGAGATATAACATCCTTTAGGAGTGAGGAAGAGACAGATGTGAGAGTGGATGAGGTGCGTGAGGCAGTGGGCAAAATGAAAGTGGGAAAACAAGCTGGAATTGATGGGATCATGACAGAAATGCTTAAAGCAGGTGGGATATAGTTTTGGAGTGGTTAGTACTTCTGTTAAATATATGTATGAAAGAGGGGGATAGTGGAGAAAGTGATTTATTATAGAGGAATAATCCTACTTAACACAACATGTAAAGTGCATATTAGAGTTATTATTGAAGGAATTAATGGAAGACGGAGAGAAGGATTGCAGACGAACAAGGAGGCTTAAGAAAAGGTAGATGTCTAGACCAAGAGTTTACTTTGATGCATATAGTTGAACAGTATTTACTTAAAGGTAGAGAAGTTTCCTTTGTTTTCATGGATATAGAAATGGTACATGATATGGTGGATAAGGGAGGAATGTGGTAAATGCTGCAATTATATGGAATACATGGAAAGTTGCAAATTGCTATTAACAGTTTTTATGAGGATAGTGAGGTTCATGTTATGGTATACAGGAAAGAGGGAGATTACATTCCATTGAAAGTAAACCTTAGAAAGGGATGCGTGAGGTCACCATGGTTGTGTAACATATAGAAGGGCAATAAAAAACAAAAAAAGGCACAATACCGTGACTGGAACGATAAACAAATAACCCGCACATGGAAGAGAGGAGCTTACGACTACGTTTCGGTCCGACTTGGACCATTTACAAAGACAGTGTGACTGTGTAAATTGTCCAAGTCGGATCGAAACCTCGTCGTAAGCTTCTCTCTTCTATGTGCGGGTTATTTGCTTATTGTGTATATAGAAGGGCGTTGTAAAAGACGTAAATGCTAGAAAGTTGAGATGTATGCATTTAAAATATATGGAATCCAACACAAAATGGGAGCTGTCAGTTACTTTTTGCTGAAGACACTATGCTTTTGGGAGATTCTGAAGAGAAGTTTGGAAGGCGCGTAAAGAAAGTTGAACATAGAAAACAGCAAGTTGATGAGGGTAACAAGCGAGTTAAATAATGAGAGACTGGATATCAGATTTGAGGGAAGAGTATGGAGGAAGTGAAGGTGTTCATATATTTGGGAGTGGACTTGTCCGCAGATGAGTATACGAAAGATCAAGTAAACCATAGAACTGATGAAGGGAAAAAGTTGGGTGGTGCATTGAGTCATCTGTGGAGACGAAGAACGTTATCTATGAAGGGAAGATGGTAATATTTGAGAATATAGTGGTTCCAACACACTTCTATGGGTGCGAAGCTTCGGTTGTAAATGCTGCAATGAGTATGAGGTTAGAGGCAGTGGAGATATCGTGTCCCTGGGCAATGTGTGATGTAAATATTATGCAGAGAATTCGTCGTTTGGAAAGTAAAGGGAGGCTCAGAGGGTGTTGTTGAGGTGGTTTAGTCATCTAGAAAAGATAGAGCAAAATAGCATCACTAGGAGGGTGTACAAATCTGTAATGGAAGTAAGGCGACTTAGGGATTGTTCTGAGAAAAATAGGGAGAGGGGAGCAAAAGACGGTTTTGTGTGTAAGGGACTTTGACGTCCAGTAGACATGTGTGAGCATGTAATAAAGTTGGTAGAATTACCGACAATATGTAAAGTAAAAGGACACAAGTGCAACTAATGTGACATTTATTGTGGCAACGTTTCGCTCTCCAGGAGCTTTATCAAGCCATTACAAACAATACATGGACACAGAGGGTATATAAAGGCTCTGAGTGAGGTGCAATACTAGTGAGGTAATATTTCGATGTTCACTAGTGGTGGTAGTAGTAGTAGTAGTAGTAGTAACAAAAATAATACAATATGTTAGAGCAATTAATTCGTACATGAGTAAAAGGACATAAAAGCTATTACTTGGGTAACATAAAAATAGGTTGGACAAATATAGACTGGAAATAGGCAGGTTTTTTCTAATCTTCCTAGAAGATACATCACTGCCCTTAAGGACCTCGCCAACGACCCCAACATTATCGTCACCACCGCCGACAAAGGAGGTGGAGTCGTCATACTCAACACCAGTGACTACAACACTAAAATGATGGACCTTTTGAATGATCAATCTACATACGAACCCATCAGCACTCAACAGTGGGAGACGCTCACCAAAGACTTTCTATACAAAACCAGACAAATACTCAAACGCACTAGGGAAGGGAAGAAACTTCTGTATTTGTTACCAAGCAACCCTAAACCAGCACACATGTATGGTTTACCCAAGACCTATAAACACAATATTCCTCTCAGACCAATCACGTCAGGAATAGGCAGTGCTCCACACAAACTAGCCGGAGTTCTTGCCAAACATCTTTCCTGCCTTCTGGGGACCATCAGCCCCGCTCATCTTAAACACTCAGGCGACCTTCTCAACCGCATCCGTAACCTCTCCATCCGTAACAAGAAACTAAGCAGTTTGTATGTGACTTCCCTCTTCAGAAAAGTACCTACCAAAAAAGCCATCGAGGTTCTACGACGTAAAGTCAATCAGGACCTTAATCTTCCTTTACCTCCCGGAGATTTTGTTGACTTGATTGAACTCTGTGTTAATTTCAACTGTTTTTCTTTCAATAACAAGCTCTACAAACAAACCTACGGCATGGGAATGGGGTCCCCAATAAGTGCCGTCCTAGCCAACTTATACATGGAACACCTAGAGTCCGAACACTTCGCCAACATCATCCCTTCAAGCGTCACTTGGTTACGTTACGTGGACGATGTCCTCGTAATAACTCCAAAACGTTTTGATGTACGGGATCTTCAGGCAAGGCTCAACGCAGTTGAACCAGCGATCCAGTTTGCACTAGAAGAAGAGTCCAATGACAAGCTCCCTTTCCTCGACGTCCTCATTCACAAAGTAGACAACAACCTAAGATTTCAAGTTTATCGGAAACCCACCAATAAAAATGATCTCGCACACTTCTATTCCAGTCAAGATACCAAGACTAAAAGAGGCATCATCATCGGGTTTTTCCTAAGAGCATACCGAATTTGTAGTCCTGAGCTTCTTGACGAGGAATGTACATACATTCACCAAACATTCACTGAGTTACATTTTCCTTCTTTTTTCATCAAAGACTGCAAGAAAAGAGCTCTTCAGATCATTAATTCTCCACGCATCTACACCGCTCCCAACAAAGTTATAATTCTTCCCAACAGCCAGGTTGCACTAAACGTCTCAAAAGTACTTTCACAAGCTAACACCAGAGTCGCCATCGCTTCTAGGACTTCAGTAAAGGATCTAACCAGGACAAAACCCAAGCACCACGAACCAGTCAATGCAGGAGTTTACACTATACCCTGTGGAGGCTGTGACAAGATCTACGTAGGTGAAACAGCAAGAAACCTCGACACCCGCCTCAATGAACACATTTACGCATGTAGGAACGACAACTTAAACAACGCCTGTGTACAACACCGAAATTCCACCAATCATCTCATGAAATTCAGAGACGCCCAATTAGTGATCAAAGAAACTAATTTCCGCAGACGCAAGTGCCTTGAATCAGCACTGATCGCTGTTTCGAATACAATTAAACAAAACAACGGCAGCTTCACTATCTCCGAAGTCTTAGCAAGAATCCTCCTGAAAACAGTAAACCCTGCCATCACATAGTCTCTCCTGTTATACTACACAAAGCACATTACAGAGACTGAACACTGAAAAAACCTGCCTCTTTCCAGTCTATATTTGTCCAACCTATTTTTATGTTACCCAAGTAATAGCTTTTATATCCTTTTACTCATGTACGAATTAATTGCTCTAACATATTGTATTATTTTTGTTACTACTATTACTACTATCACTAGTGAACATCGAAATGGTACCTCACTAGTATTGCACCTCACTCAGAGCCTTTATATACGCTCTGTGTCCATGTATTGTTTGTAATGGCTTGATAAAGCTCCTGGAGAGCGAAACGTTGCCACAATAAATGTCACATTAGTTGCACTTGTGTCCTTTTACTTTACATGTGTGAGCATGTTAGGAGTGGAGGCTATTGTTTTTTGAGACTTGACGAGCTGTTACATAGGGAGCAGTGTAACATTTAGTTTAAGGATTCAAGGAAATTGGTTAGCTAGATTAAAGTCCAGGAGATGGAAAGTACAGTGCCTTCATTCTAAAGGAGGGCTGGGGATATTTGCTGTTTGGAGGATCATCTGAATTGCTGTATCCGTGGGCCTCTGGCAGGACTGATAGTGTAGATGAAGGTGAGAGTTTTCTTTTTCCATTTACTTCCCTGGTAAAAGACGGCCGATGTGTTTATATATATATATATATATATATATATATATATATATATATATATATATATATATATATATATATATATATATATATATATATATATATATATATATATATATAAAGCAAATATCGCAAACCAAGCGACACAAGATGCAAAACAACCGTGGGGGGAGTAGAATGATAGCTCTAGACCTTTCGTGTTGCAGTCATACATCATCAGGAGCTTGCAAAATTGCAGAAAAGAGGAGGGTATTCCAGCAAATAACTTTCCCAGAAGACCACGTTTACTGGAATAAGCAAGGGAGGGAGGTAGAAATGAGCCCCATTTCTTTTACATAACTTTTAGATGTTTCCACTATAAATGGTACAGTTTTGTCTTGTAATTTAAATGGACACGTCGTCCCGTTGAGTATATAATTGCAAGTGACTTCTATTGATGTCATTGCGGAATGTTACTGAATTTTCGATTTTTGCCACATTAATTTCGTTGAGGCTATTACATTATCAATGCTTGTGGGATTTTTTCTGATGCTATAATATTCCTCTTTCTGCCTATGGGCACTGTTGTGTCTGAGGGCACTTCCGGTACCCTCTCCTTTCTCCCTCTCTTCCTCGTTCACTCCAGTAAACGCGGTCCTGTGGGAACAGTATTTGGTTGGATACCCTCCTCTTTTCTGCAATTTTGCAAGCTCCTGATGTGTTGATTGCAACACGAAAGGCCTAGAGCTATCATCCTACTCCCCACATGGTTCTTTTGCAATATATATATATATATATATATATATATATATATATATATATATATATATATATATATATATATATATATATATATATATATATATATATATATATATAAACACATCGGCCGGTTCCCACCAAGGCAGGGTGACCCGAAAAAGAAAAACTTTCATCATTCACTCCATCATTGTCTTGCCAGAGGGGTGCTTTACACTACAGATATAAAACTGCATCATTAACACCCCTCCTTCAGAGTGCAGACACTGCACTTCGCATCTCCAGGACTCAAGTCCGGCCTGTCGGTTTTCCTGAATCCCTTCATAAATGCTACTTTGCTCAAACTCCAACAGCACGTCAAGTATTAAAAACCATTTGTTTCCATTCACTCCTATCAAATACGCTTACGCATGCTTGCTGGAAGTCCAAGCCCCTCGCACACAAAACCTCCTTTACCGCTTCCCTCCAACCCTTCCTAGGCCGACCCCTACCCCGCCTTCCCTCCACTGCAGATTTATACACTCTCGAAGTCAGTCTGTTTTGTTCCATTCTCTCTACATGTCCGAACCACGTCAACAACCCCTCTTCAGCCCTCTGGATAATAGTTTTGGTAATCCCACACCTTCTCCTAATTTCCAAACTGCGAATTCTCTGCATTATATTCACACCACATATTGCCCTCAGACATGACGTCTCCACTGCCTCCAGCCTTCTCCTAGCTGCAACATTCATCACCCATGCTTGACACCCATACAAGAGTGTTGGTATAACTATACTCTCATACATTCCCCTCTTTGCTTCCACAGACAAAGTTCTATGTCTCCACAGACTCCTAAAGGCACCACTCACCCTTTTCCCTTAATCAATTCTATGATTCACTTCATCTTTCATAGACCCATCTGCTGACACGTCCACTCCCAAATATTTGAATACATTCACCTCCTCCATATTCTCTCCCTCCAATCTGATATCCAGTCTTTCGTCACCTAATCTTTTTATCCTCATAACCTTGCTCTTTCCTATATTCACTTTTTATTTTCTTCTTTTACATACCCTACCAAAGTCATCCACCTACCTCTGTAACTTCTCTTCAGAATCTCCCAAAATCACAGTGTCATCAGCAAAGAGCAACTGTGACACCTCTTGCTAAGACCCTA
>NC_091318.1:41108190-41118464 GCF_038502225.1 Cherax quadricarinatus
TCCTCCTTGCCCTATACACGAAATCACAGCTTCCCTATCTTCATCAACATTTAACAATTCCTCAAAATATTCACTCCGTCTTCCCAATACCTCTAACTCTCCATTTAATAACTCTCCTCTCCTATTTTTAACTGACAAATCCATTTGTTCTCTAGGCTTTCTTAACTTGTTAATCTCACTCCAAAACTTTTTCTTATTTTCAACAAAATTTGTTGATAACATCTCACCCACTCTCTCATTTGCTCTCTTTTTACATTGCTTCACGACTCTCTTAACTTCTCTCTTTTTCTCCATATACTCTTCCCTCCTTGCATCACTTCTACTTTGTAAAAACTTCTCATATGCTAACTTTTTCTCCCTTACTACTCTCTTTACATCATCATTCCACCAATCGCTCCTCTTCCCTCCTGCACCCACTTTCCTGTAACCACAAACTTCTGCTGAACACTCTAACACTACATTTTTAAACCTACCCCATAC
Organism: Cherax quadricarinatus; assembly: GCF_038502225.1. NCBI lineage: Eukaryota > Metazoa > Arthropoda > Malacostraca > Decapoda > Parastacidae > Cherax > Cherax quadricarinatus. Next base: position 41,108,671 of record NC_091318.1, read on the forward strand.
CTCTTCGACCCCATTGCCTATGCTCTCATTAGCCCATCTATCCTCCAATAGCTGTTTATATCTTACCCTAACTGCCTCCTCTTTTAGTTTATAAACCTTCACCTCTCTCTTCCCTGATGCTTCTATTCTCCTTGTATCCCATCTACCTTTTACTCTCAGTGTAGCTACAACTAGAAAGTGATCTGATATATCTGTGGCCCCTCTATAAACATGTACATCCTGAAGTCTACTCAACAGTCTTTTATCTACCAATACATAATCCAACAAACTACTGTCATTTCGCCCTACATCATATCGTGTATACTTATTTATCCTCTTTTTCTTAAAATATGTATTACCTATAACTAAACCCCTTTCTATACAAAGTTCAATCAAAGGGCTCCCATTATCATTTACACCTGGCACCCCAAACTTACCTACCACACCCTCTCTAAAAGTTTCTCCTACTTTAGCATTCAAGTCCCCTACCACAATTACTCTCTCACTTGGTTCAAAGGCTCCTATACATTCACTTAACATCTCCCAAAATCTCTCTCTCTCCTCTGCATTCCTCTCTTCTCCAGGTGCATACACGCTTATTATGACCCACTTCTCGCATCCAACCTTTACTTTAATCCACATAATTCTTGAATTTACACATTCATATTCTCTTTTCTCCTTCCATAACTGATCATTTAACATTACTGCTACCCCTTCCTTTGCTCTAACTCTCTCAGATACTCCAGATTTAATCCCATTTATTTCCCCCCACTGAAACTCTCCTACCCCCTTCAGCTTTGTTTCGCTTAGGGCCAGGACATCCAACTTCTTTTCATTCATAACATCAGCAATCATCTGTTTCTTGTCATCCGCACTACATCCACGCACATTTAAGCAACCCAGTTTTATAAAGTTTTTCTTCTTCTCTTTTTTAGTAATTGTATACAGGAGAAGGGGTTACTAGCCCATTGCTCCCGGCATTTTAGTCGCCTCATACGACACGCATGGCTTACGGAGGAAAGATTCTTTTCCACTTCCCCATGGACAATAGAAGAAATAAAAAGAACAAGAGCTATTTAGAAAAAGGAGAAAAACCTAGATGTATGTATATATATATATGCATGTGCGTGTCTGTGAAGTGTGACCAAAGTGTAAGTAGGAGTAGCAAGATATCCCTGTTATCTTAGCGTGTTTATGAGACAGAAAAAGAAAACCAGCAATCCTACCATCATGCAAAACAGTTACAGGTTTTTGTTTCACAGTCATCTGGCAGGACGGTAGTACTTCCCTGGGTGGTTGCTGTCTACCAACCTACTACCTACATATATATATATATATATATATGTACATATATATATATATGTACATATATATATATATATATATATATATATATACATATATATATATATATATAGTCGTGCCGAATAGGCAGAACTTGCGATCTTGGCTTAAATAGCAACGCTCATCTTGACATATAGGACAAGCGAAAATTTGTGTGTGCAATAATTGCAATAATTTCGCCAAAATAATTCTGAACCTAACGAAAAACATATATTTCACTGTGTTTGTTTAGTATTAAATTATTGTAAACAAATCTAAAATATATACAGTTGGGTTAGGCTAAAATAAATTATTGTTATAATAAGGTTAGGTAAGTTTTCTAAGATTCTTTTGGTGCAAAATTAAAATTTTTTACATTAACATTAATGAAAAAAAATATCTTTAAACGTATAAGAGAAAATTTCAGAAAGGACTTAATTTTAAATGAGTTCTTGCTAATTGACCAGTTTTACATATTCGGCACGACATATATATATATATATATATGTATATATATATATATATATATATATATATATATATATATATATATATATATATATATATATATATATATATATATATATATATATATATATATATATATATATATACATATTTTTTTTTTTTTCAACAAGTCGGCCGTCTCCCACCACTGTGAAAAAATAATGAAATTCCAAGAGCTTTCGTGACTTCTCACATCATCGAGGAACTGTAAAAAACAAACCATCAACAGGAAGGCATATAAAGGGGCAAGACTGCACCTAACAATCACGTCACCACAACAAGATTACATCTCACAGTCGCTTAACAGCACCCAGCTCTGTGAAACACAGTTGACTTTCCACTCAAGCATTAAGATTTTTTACTTGTCTAATGTCAAATTAGCAAGAACTCATTTAAAATCAAGTCCTTACTAAAAATTTCTTTTATACGTTTAAAGATATATTCTTTTCATTTATGTTAATGTAAAAATTGAAGAACTCGTCTAACCTTATTATAACTAGCACAATTTAATTTAGTCTAATTCAACAAAATGTATTTTAGATAAGCTTACAATAATTTAATAATAAATACAATGAAATATATTTTTTTTTCGTTAGGCTCATAATGATTTTTGCGAAATTATTGCATACACAAATTTTCGCTTGCCTTACTCGGCAAGAAGAGCATTGCTATTTAAGTCAAAACCGTAAGTTTCTACCTATTTGGCATGACATGATTAAATAATATATATATATATATATATATATATATATATATATATATATATATATATATATATATATATATATATATATATATATATATATATATATATATATAATTAGTGCTAGTCACGGTATTATGCCGGGTGAGCGCCCCGGCATAATTCCGTTACCAAAATCAAAGGCCTACCACACAGGGAGGTCTTTGTTCGTCATTGCATTATGCCAGGTAGCAGCCATTAGCACGACGCCACTGCCTGCCGCCACACTCAACAGTGGCTCCTCAGTGCTCACATGGCTGCCCTGGTGAGAGGAAGTATTGTAATTTTGTCTCTCATCCGCCCCATCTTTTGTCCAGGTTTTCCTTTGGTTTTGGGACTTACATGTTTGATTATGGGTAAAAGGAAGTCTTTAACACCTGAAACTATTGTTCAAATCATTGGGTTTCATAAAGCTGGGCACCTCACGAAAAATAATGGAGGATGTTGGTGTGTGTGAGTGTTCAGTGAGGAACTGGGTGCAGTGTTTCAAGGCTGGTGGCGGTGTCCAGTTACCGTCTGCCAACCCTCGGCCTGGCCCCTCGAGGAAGACATCTGTTCGTATCTTAACTGTGTTAGAGAGTACACCTAAGATAACTGCTAGAGAATTGAAAGAAAAGAACCCACAACCTCTTTCAGAGGTGTCTGTAAGAACTGTTAACAGATTGTCAGAACTGGGCTACAGTAGTCACCGTCAGGTTAAAAAACCGATCCTCTCCAAGTAACAGAAGAAACGTAGGCAGGATTATGTAAAGAAATATCTTCACAGTGGTCTGAAGTAGTTTGGAGTGATGAACCAACCTTCACCGTCACCTGTAACTGTGGGGGATATGTATACCAGCATAGAGGTAGTGACCAGCTAGACCCAGGCTACACATGTGGGACCACCGAACACCCAGACTCGCTCATAGTTTGGGGGTGTTTCAGTGTTCAGTGTGTTCGTGAACTCATTGTGTTCCCTAAAAAACAATGTATGAACCAGTATATTACCTGGAGTTATTGTGTGACAATTTTCCTGAGAGAAAATTGTCACACAATGTGAGTGGGATGCAGTGCGGATGATAAGAAAGAGATGATGGCTGATGTTATGAATGAAAAGAATTTGGATGTCCTGGCCCTAAGCGAAACAAAGCCGAAGGGGGTAGGTGAGTTTCAGTGGGGAGAAATAAATGGGAGTCAGTCAGAAGTATCTGAGAGTTAGAGCTAAGGAAGGGGTAGCAATAATGTTGAAGGACCAGTTATGGAAGGAAAAGATGGAATATAAATGTGTAAATTCGAGGATTGTGTGGCTTAAAATAAGGGTCGGATGTGAAAAGTGGGTCATAATAAGCGTGTATGCACCTGGAGAAGAAAGGACTGTAGAGGAGAGAGGGAGATTTTGGGAGATGTTAAGCGAATGCATAGGAACCTATGAACCGAGTGAGAGAGTAATTGTGGTAGGGGACCTAAATGCTAAAGTAGAAGAGGGTGTGGTAGGTAAGTTTGAGGTGCCAGGTGTAAATGATAATGGGAGCCCTTTGATTTAACTTTGTGTAGGAAGGGGGTTTAGTTAAAGGTCATATTTATTTTAAGAAAAAGAGGAGAAATAAGTACACAAGATATGATGTAGGGCGTAATGACAGAATTTGTTGGACTAAGTATTGGTAGATAAAAGACTGTTGAGTAGATTTCAGAATGTACATGTTTACAGAGGGGCAACAGATATATCAGATCACTTTCTAGTTGTAGCTACAGTGAAAGTAAAAGGTAGATGGGATACAAGGAAAGTAGAAGTAGCAAGTAAGAGAGAGGTGAAGGTGTATAAACTAGAAGAGGCAGTTAGAGTAAGATATAAACAACTATTGGAGGATAGATGGGCTAGTAGGAGTATAGGCAATGGGGTCGAAGATGTAAGAGGTAGGTTGAAGAATGTAGTGTTAGAGTGTTCAGCAGAAGTTTGTGGTTACAGTAAAGAGGGTGCGGGAGGGAAGAAGAGAGATTGGTGGAATGATGATGTAAAGAGAGTAGTAAGGGAGAAAAAGTTAGAATATGAGAGGTTTTTACAAAGTAGAAGTGATGCAAGGAGGGAAGAGTATATGGAGAGAAAAAGAGAGATTAAGAGAATGGTGAAGCAATGTAAAAAAAGAGAGCAAATGAGAGAGTGAGTGAGATGCGATCAACAAATTTTGTTGAAAATAAGAAAAACTTTTGGAGTGAGATTAATAAGTTGAGGAAGCATAGGGAACCAATGAATTTGGCAGTTAAAAACAGGAGATGAGACTTATTGAGTGGAGAGCTTGAGGTGTCGGGAAGATGGAGGGAATATTTTGAGGAAATGTTAAATGTTGATGAAGATAGGTAAGCTGTGATTTCTTGTATAGGACAAGGAGGAATAACATCTTGTAGGAATGAGGAAGAGCCAGTTGTGAGTGTGAGGGAAGTTCGTGAGGCAGTAGCTAGAATGAAAGGGGATAAGGCAGCTGGGATTGATTGGATAAAGATAGAAATGTTAAAAGCAGGAGAGGATATAGTTTTGGAGTGATTGGTGCTATTATTTAATAAATGTATGCAAGAGGGTAAGGTACCAAGGGATTGGCAGAGAGCATGCATAGTTCCTTTGTATAAAGGCAAAGGGGATAAAAGAGAGCAAAAATTATTGGGGAATAAGTCAGTTGAGTGAAGTGCATGGTGGAGTTATTACTGAAAGAATTAAGAGTAAGACGGAGAGTAGGATAGCAGATGAACAAGGAGACTTTAGGAAAGGTAGGGGGTGCGTAGATCAAGTGTTTACAGTGAAACATATAGATGAATAGAATTTAGACAAGGGTAAAGAGGCTTTTGTGGCATTTATGGATTTGGAAAAGGCGTATGACAGGATGGATTGGGGGGCGATGTGGCATATGTTGCAGGTGTATGGTATAGGAGGTAGGTTACTGAAAACAGTGAAGAGTTTTTACGAGGATAGTGAGGACCAGGTTAGAGTGTGTAGGAGAGAGGGAGATTATTTCGCAGTAAAAGTAGGCCTTGGACGAGGATGCATGTCATCATGCTTGTTCAATATATTTATAGATTGGGATGCAAGAGAAGTGAATGCGAGGGCCTTGGCAAGAGATGTGGAGTTAAAAGATAAAGAATCAAACACAGTGGGAGTTGTCACAGTTGCTCTTTGCTGATGACACTGTGCTTTTGAGAAATTCTGAAGAGAAGTTGCAGAGGTAGGTGGATGAATTTGGTAGGGTATGTAAACGAAGAAAATTAAAAGTGTATATAGGAAAGAGTAAGGTTACGAGGATAACAAAAAGATTAGGTGACGAAAGACTGGATATCAGATTGGAGGGAGAGAGTATGGAGGAGGTAAATGTATTCAGATATTTGGGAGTGGACGTGTCAGCAGATGGGTCTATGAAGGATGAGATGAATCATAGAATTGATGAGGGGAAAAGGGTGAGTGGTGCACTTAGGAGTCTGTGGAGACAAAGAACTTTGTCCGTGGAAGTAAAGGGAGAAATGCATGAGAGTATAGTTGTACCAGCACTCTTGTATGGGTGTGTAGCATGGATGGAAGAATGCTGGAGGCAGTGGATATGTCATGTCTGAGGGCAATATGTGGTGTGAATATAATGCAGAGAATTCGTAGTTTTGAAATTAGGAGAAGGTATGGGATTACCGGAACTATTGTCCAGACGGCTGAGGAGGGGTTGTTGACGTGGTTCGGACATGTAAAGAAAATGGAACAAATCAGAATTACTTCGAAAGTGTATAAATCTGTATTGGAGGGAAGGCGGGGTAGGGGTCGGCCTAGGAAGGGTTGGAGGGAGGCGGTAAAGGAGGTTTTGTGTGCGAGGGGCTTGGACTTCCAGTAAGCATGCATGAGCACATTTGATAGGAGAGAATGGAAATAAATGGTTTTTAATACTTGACGTGCTGTTGGAGTGTGAGCAAAGTATCATTTATGAAGGGTTTCAAGGAAACCGGCAGGCCGGACTTGAGTTCAGGACACGGGAAGTAGTGTCTGCACTCTGAAGGAGGGGTGTTAATGTTGCAGTTTTATATCTGTAGTGTAAAGCACCCCTCTGGCAAGACAGTAATGGAGTGAATGATGATTTTTTTTTCTTTTTTGGGCCACCCTGCCTTGGTGGGAATCGGCCTATGTGTTTATAAAAAAAATAATTTACCTGAGGCATTTGACAAGTGTAGGGCTACGGTTTTTATGCAGAACGGTGCACTGTGTCATACCGACAAATCTGTAGTTCAATGGCTTAAAGACTGTGAAGTGAGGTTCTTTAATGACTGGCCAGGCAATTCCCCTGACCTAAACCCTATTGAGAACCACTGGTAAAAAGTGAAACAAAGTTTCCTGAGCTGGGATATCAGTTCCATCCCCCCGCTGGAGGCTGCTCTACATGAGGCATGGAATATTATACCTTCCAAAACCCACAAGAATTTATGTGAGAGTCTTCCTACATGGCTTAGGGGCGTGATTAAGCGTAAATGACGCAGCACCAAGTATTAAAACCACGGTAAGTGTGCAAATATATATATTACAATCTTTCATGGTGTGTTTTTGTGTTTTGGTACATGTGTGGGGAAGGGGCGGTATAATGTGACTAGAACTGCATATATATATATAAATATATATATATATATATATATATATATATATATATATATATATATATATATATATATATAAATATATATATATAAACACCACTGCTTTAGCCAAGGATTCGAACCCATGTTGTACTGGCCAGCCATTGTGAGCGAGAACCACCTGACGCCTTAACCCACAAGACCACCCAATCCTACAAGAACCAAGCACGCATCCAAGCTATGTGTGTTGCTCTAGGTCCGAGGACATACCGAGGTGTGGGAGCTTTAGCTTGGTTGGGTGCTTGGTGCTTGTAGGATTAGGTGGTTTTATGGGTTAAGGCGTCATGTGATTCTCGCTCACAATGGCGGGCCAGTACAACATGGGTTCGAATCCTTGGTTAGCGCAGTGTTGTTATTGATCAATACTACTCGCTTTTTTTCTTGCCTTGTTTCCAGAATAACTAACATACGTAACGTCATAAAAGAATCGTTTATCTTGCTTTAACTTTGCAATTTAACTCCTTCTCATTAATATTTAGATTAAGCTTCTTGTGGTTGGCTACATTACTGTTGATTATCGATCCATATTTTGAGAAGTATCCTACAATCAACAATCAATAAATGAAAATTGCCGTTTTGATACATTTATAAACATCAATTGAGTAATGTTTTTATATATCATTCATTTACACTGAAGTCGATATCTTATGTAACACTCTTAAGTAACTAAGTAACTTATGAACTGGAGGACAGGATATCTAGTATTTAACTCCAGGTACCATATTAATTTACCAGATGAACGTCAACCTCCTAAACTCAGGAAAATCAACTGGTTATATATTATATAACTTTTCATGATATATTTTTCTTAATTTCCTTTTGAACTTAAAAAAATAAATAGTCCACATTATCATTGCGAAATGATATAGTATCAGAGTCATTCTATATAAATTTAATAAGCCAAGAATTCGAGAAAGGGTTATACTTCAATTTATGCATCAGGCGAATTCCTGAATGTGTTGGTGTGTCAGGGTTGAAGAGTGTAGTGGGTGACAGGACTTCAGCATCACTCATAACAGGTAAATTGATCCACGCGGTATTTAGTTCATTTCACACAGATGTGAGCTTGACAAACATTTACGGCACATTCTTTACTATTTGAGCGGTGAGGTATTATCAACATTAAGAACTATAGTGTTACCCACAGACCATTCTTCCCTCTGGGAACATGTGTCGGCAAGTTAAAATAATTTTTGCGATAAAATAGTTAGTAGTTGGTCGAATTTTATTATGTACCTGATAATCGTACTGATTCAGCAACACTGATACGCGACTATATATCTGTACCTGTTTCCCTTTCGTTGTGTATTACTGAAGCTACAGTGATTTGCATGAGGCATATTTACCATGAACATCCAATTACTGAAGGAAACATCGATCTTCTCATGTAAGAGTCTTTCCGCAGATTTTTCAGAGTATTCAAAGACCTTTGGAGAATCATCTTTAGTCTCCCGGCTGCCTCCAGGCTTACCCTCTTTTCTTTTTCCAGGCTACTGCACAGTTTCCACATTTACCCCTCTGGAGAAATCCTGGAAACCTTCAGACATCCAGACTTCTTCAGTGATCCATGACTGATCAGAATTGCTTCAGTGATCCATGACTGAGCAGGATTGCTTCAGTGATCCATGACTGAGCAGAATTGCTTCAGTGATCCATGACTGAACAGGATTGCTTCAGTGATCCATGACTGAGCAGGATTGCTTCAGTGATCCATGACTGAGCAGGATTGCTTCAGTGATCCATGACTGAGCAGAATTGCTTCAGTGATCCATGACTGAGCAGGATTGCTTCAGTGATCCATGACTGATCAGGATTGCTTCAGTGATCCATGACTGATCAGGATTGCTTCAGTGATCCATGACTGATCAGGATTGCCTTCACTGAAGACCTTTTTTTATTATTCACTTTAATTTTACTGAAACTTCATAATAGTTCATCGTCATTGTCTTATGGAATAATGTTCATAATTATTTGTAAGTGATGAACTAAGTTGATCTGTGCGTCTTATTAAACCAATACATTTATTTATAAAACTTGAGTTAAAATAAGCCTGTTCTAGACAATCTTTCAGCGATTCTTTGGAAAAAAATGAAATGTAAACTAGCAGGGAAACATTCAGGATACTTAGAGTAAAGTAATATAACAGTAAAATAATATAACAGTAAAGTAATATAACAGTAAAGTAATATAACAGTAAAGTAATATAACAGTAAAGTAATATAACAGTAAAGTAATATAACAGTAAAGTAATATAACAGTAAAGTAATATAATAGTAAAGTAATATAACAGTAAAGTAATATAATAGTAAAGTAATATAACAGTAAATTAATATAACAGTAAAGTAATATAACAGTAAAGTAATATAATAGTAAAGTAATATAACAGTAAAGTAATATAATAGTAAAGTAATATAACAGTAAAGTAATATAACAGTAAAGTAATATAACAGTAAAGTAATATAACAGTAGCATTGGGATGGAGTAATAAGGCAGAAACACTACTGATTATTATTATAATCATGGGGGGAAGTGCTAAACCCGGAGGATTATACAGCGCCTGGGGGGGGGGAATGTGGAAGGCATTCAGGCTTAATTCGGGGAACTGGAGCACAGA
>NC_091318.1:41118564-41193148 GCF_038502225.1 Cherax quadricarinatus
TGGAGCACAGATCCAATTCCCTAAATCAAGAGCCCCTCACCAACATCAAGGAACCTTCCTTGAGGGGAGAAACGCTATTGAACTTATGGAAAAAAAACATAAATCGGAGTCAACATTCTTTGAGAAAGTGTTGAAGACAAGGAAACTTTTTGGCTTTCTTCTCTTGGTTTTGAAAGCTATATTTTATTCTATAAATTATAGTTGTATTTAAAATTTCACTCTTGTTGAAACATGACTCATAAAGTACCGCTTGTGGCTAGTTAAGATAAGATTTGTTTGGATTTTTTTAATCGGAAGGTTATCCACCGAGGACAACCTATGAAAGTCAGTGCGTCATCGAGGACTGTCTGCCTTATTTCCATTGTGATTCTTCAGTCTTGTCTCCCAGGATGTGTCCCACACCAGACGACAAACACCCAGTCACCTACTTAATGCTAGGTAAACAGAGGCAGCAGGGGTAAGAACACATGTCCAGCGTTTCCACTCGACCAGGGATTGAACCACAGACACTCATGTGTGTGAGGTCTACCTCTTTCTCTCTCTCTCTCTCTCTCTCTCTCTCTCTCTCTCTCTCTCTCTCTCTTTGAACAGAATCATTGTTCGGGGGTGAGGCCACAGCACCATACCTTCACTTCCTCCCTTTTACATATTGCTATTTGTACCGTTGTAAAAGTTTCCTTTAGAGACTTTTCTTAGCATTTTACTCGTCGCCTCACACTGCCACCTTCTGTGTTCTGCTTCCCTCCAGATCCTGTCTTTACCCGCACTCACCTTCCCTAACATTATGCCTGACCCATACGCTGTCACTTACTCTTCCTTCCACGTTATGTATTTTATCATCATACTACGAGTTCCCCTACTGTGCTTCTTTATCATATTCTGCTCCCTATATTTTTCCTTCTCTTTATTTTGCATCTTAAATTGTTCCACCTCACCCATATACTTTCTGTCACTTATTTTTCATTATATGCAATCTTATTCTTCAAATGCTCCTTTTCTCTTGTACTCTGCCTATCACGGTACCTCTTTTTCTGTTCTCTTCTTTCAAAAGGAGGGGATGCCTTCCTACTGGTGATGGGATGTCAATCTAAGACTCTAAGGTTACTCTCCTTATCCAGACTGGAAATAAATACCTTAGAATCAGCAATTATAAAACATGATAACCTTCTACTATAAAATAATAGCTTAGGAGTCTTCAGACTTGATTCATTTATCACTGAAGCTGTTGTACATAAACTCAAGCCTGATTCTCTTGCGAATGCTGTTGACTGCTTAAGTGCCATAATTATATATGGATAAACTGAGGTTAAGTTTACAACAGGCAAAAAAAAAAAAAATGTTTTTGTTTCAGCTTATCTGCCAAATTAGCTAAATCGTCTATTCTCTTTAATTCCCATTTCCTGGTTAGATAATTGTGAAGCAATCTGTTTTTAGTCTATTGCTTATATCAAACTGATTAAAAACCTGGAGATCTATATGGATGAATACTTAATTGCAATTTAGGAAATTTCAAATAAATATTATCTCAAACATAAATTATCAGAATTTATACTCCGTTATAACAAAATGCGTGGAAGTTTGACGGCTTTTTCTTGATACTTGACATGTCACAAGCGATATGCTCACTGGGTCACTTCTACATAATCATCCAGGAAACGAGGAAGTGGAGACAGGTGAGAAACTACTCCCGAGAGAAGTGTCTTGGATCGTGGATACAGAGTCAGAGCTTCACTCAGTAGCTGAGCGCTGGATAATGTAAAGTATCAGCATTCAGATTGGTGACAGCTGCTAGGAGCAGGAGTTCAGTTTACCGTCTTATTTGGAATGACCCATTCTTAAAACTTTTAAACACTTGTTCTGTTAGGTAAACGAGATGCGGAAAGCTGTACAACTCTTCTATGAATTGTTTCACAAAATTTTAAGCTTGTAGTGTGAAGTTGCATGGGACAACGGAGGTTGTATTTGATAGATGATGCTCTTGTTCGAAGGTGTAGTCAAGAATAGAAGGATTTTCCAGGTGAGGCTGAGGGTGTGGCCGTCCACTTCAAGATCTCCTTTAGAGATATGAGAGTCTTGATCCTCTAGTGGAGCTGCATGGATGTGGAGGTGGTGGTAGGCTGGCCAGGCGGAGCAACTTGGATAACTGGTGTGGACTGATCGGCTCTGGTTCAAGGATCTCATGGGATGGTGACGCCTTCTACATTGGAGAAGATTTCCAGCATTTCTACTAATGATGCGGTGTCAAGAAAATTGAAACTGGGAAGGATATTGAGGCGAAAGAGTTAATTTATTGTAGAGTTGAAGGATAAAAGGAAGTGGAGTTCTTCACGTGGTCATACATCATGTAGTAAATGATCTATCTTGGAGCATCGTCTGGGAGTGTTGGAGCATAGTTGGCAGCAGAGGCAGGCTGCTGGGTAACTTGGAAAATTCTTTGAGTGTGGGCTTGAAGTCTAGTGATTGTAGCCTAAGTCGAGGTCTCAAGTTTTTTTCTTGTTGACGATATCCTTCCTGAGAGAGCACCTGACTGTGAGTGTGTTATGATCATCTTGCAGTTGAAACATTTTGGTTGATAGGTAGAGGTGAAGTTCTTATGAATGTGTCCTTCAGTGCTGCAGTTGGAGCAGTATTTATTTTCCTTCAAAGAGATTGGTACATGCATAGAAGTTGCAACATGGAATGATGTGGCAGAATTGCTCAGGTTCTATGTTCATGGGATGAACGTGGTAATACGTGATGCGTAAACCTTCATTGAGTACATGAGATGTCTTGGAGATTTCAGCGAATGTGATCTTGATCACAGTGCTGGCAGCCGGAATTTTGTTATTTAGTCGACTGTGGCCCAATTTTGTTGATCTTCAATGAGTCCTTTTAAATCGCCTACTGACTGGCTGGTGACGTCGCAATCAAGCTTCTTTCCAAATACCGATTCCTTGGCCCTCAACGCTGAGAAAGGAGCCACTTCGAAGTCACTGTCCTTCAGAAAAATCATAGCCGGGATGGTGGCGATCTTGTCAGCTTTACCATCGATAAGCAGAGGGCGATCATAGTCTTTAGTATAGAGGAGGTTAGACAGTTTCACATACAAGTTGGTCGTCAGGAGTGTCATCAGTCTTTTTTGTTGAGTCCAAGATGGTACCATGAATTGAGCGAATATGCTCATGGTGCGGTATGACGATGTTGCTGACATCCTAGGAGAGAACAGACTCAGAGAGGCGTGCGTGCAGTGGTACTACCGTGGCCACTCGCGATCTGATGTTTTCTGATCTGACCTCTGTTACGCGCCACTACTTCACTCCATTATATACAAAAATAAAAGGCCTGGTTAAAATAAGTTCTGTAATAATATATCGCGAACCACTTTATTACTAGCTAGATAAAGCAGGTTCGACTATATATTATTATCGGGTACGGTATGAATCATCAAAAGTACTCTTTGTATTATATTGTATTACATTATATCTTTCCCCATGATTATTATAATTATAATATTATATTATATTATTATTAGGTTAGGTATTACGAATGTGTAACCACTACTGTAGTGACCAATTGGTGGTTCTAGAATTGACGCCGAGCGTCGCCTTCTGGCCGAGCTGAAGTCATACTATGGAGTAGTTGAGTGAGTCAGTCAGCTCCTAGCTCTGACTCGGTACGGGTCTTCAACCCAAAGCTCCTAGCTTAAACTAAAACTTTAAACCAAGTCTATTGTCTTGCCTTTGCCATTAGTTTCCTGAGGTCTGGTAATTCATGTCACTTATGAAAGATAACTATTTCGTTACCCCAGACCTTTCTAAAAGAGTTAAAGGGTGAGATTAGTTGATTATTAATTGAAATTATTGTATCATACTTTGTTAATGAGAATTTGAACGTAAGATTGGGTTTCTTGCTGTATAGTATTTAATTTATAATTGCTTGTGGTTATTTTCCCCTCAGGGAAGGTTCCTTGATGTTGGTGAGGGGCTCTTGATTTAGGGAATTGGATCTGTGCTCCAGTTCTCCGAATTAAGCCTGAATGCCTTCCACATCCCCCCCCAGGCGCTGTATAATCCTACGGGTTTAGCGCTTCCCCTTGATTATAATAATAATTGTGGTTATTTTAATTCACTAACCAAATACCAATGAAGCTAAATGATTGGTAATAAAATAAAACTAACAAAAAAAATGGAGTTATTTGTGCCCCTACTGTTACGGTGAAGATTAAGTCGTAACACCTCTCAGATCCTCACTCGCATCTGTAATTTTCCATGTGAAGCTGACTAAATAACTCAGGTAAACAGAGAGCGGGAAGTGAGGCTACAAGACTAACGGCGCCATAGAGCTGTGTCTCCAGTCGTTGAAACAGCAGCTGAGCATCTAATGGCGAAATATAGCAGCATTCAGATTGGAAACATCTAAGAGACACAAAAGAGATTAATGATTACTTGTGTGTTCTGAGGTTGCTATTTACATTCCAGGAATAGTATATACTGTACCTGTAACCCAGATAACCTCTCATTACGAAGGTGATTTGATGTTTTTATTTGAAGCATATTTTTTTGTCCTGTCGCTAGCATTTAATATTTTTTTGACCATCGATATAGCAAGTGAAAAACGGTTTGTCTGTGAAGCTACAACATAAAAATGTTATCTTAAGTGCTGGAGCCAGAAATAAGGTGGTGAAGTTGTTCTCAAAGGAGGTGGGGATCGCTAACGAAAGAAGGAATATAAGAATTAAGGAGCACTGCAGAAGGCCTACCGGACCATGATGTTATGCAGTTATTCCTAAGCATTGCCCTTCAGTTCTTTTCTAACTTATTTAATTTATTGATTGAATCCTTATTTTTGGCTCAGTCTATATCAGTGATAGATTATCATTAACTATCCTTTGTAATTTCTCGTCAGAATCTCCGAAGATAACTGTCATTGGCTAAGATACACTACGATAACTCCTAATGTATTTCAGTCTCACTACTCCTGAATTCCCAGCATTTACTTCTTTTACAACTCAGTCTATAAATATATTAAACAACTAGGATGACATCAGACATTCTAGCCCAAGAAATGTATTTTAAAAAAAAAAATTATTGCATTTTTGTCGATGATATCGCCGTGAGTGTCAGTTAGGACGGTGTATATTTGGAGGAAAATGTAGCACACCAAGAGAGGTTTTCTCTCCTGGCGGTCAGCCCATGAATAAAACCATTGTTTTTTTGGTGGAGACCAAGTCTTAATGTAAACTACATCCCACACCGTCAGTTCGGCGTGTGTACGCGTTCCATACCATACTCAATCGTGTGTTTCTAAACCTATTTTTAATCGTCTCACCAACACAAAGGATAGTAACCGTTGCACACAAGAAGAATGGGAGTGATGCTGAAAGTCCCAAGACGTTTAAACGTGAATCTTAGTGCTTCGAAGAAAATTGACAAACTAATAAGGCCAGAAGTTGTGCACGGGTGGAGATAGTACATACATTTGGGTTAAATGTAGTTTCAATTCGTGCTATTAAAAGGAATGAAGTGAAGATAAGAGTATTCCAGGTAGTGACCAGAAAAAAATGACTGATAAGATGGAAAAAAAATACTGTGTGAGTGGACTGAGCAGAAAATCAAGAAATGTGGACCAGGTAATCTCGTCATTATAGAAGAGAAAGTCTTAGAGTACTATAAAGCAGTGTGTCATAAGGAAGGAAGGAAGGAGTTTACAAGAGTGTGTGGCTGGTTCCTCAAGTAAATTGCTTCATCGGTTGAATAACATTAAAATTTCTGCTAGAATTGTCTCTGCTGATCACACGGAATTGGAAGAAATTATTGCTGATGGTGACTACGACCTAGAACAAGTGTTTTATACCGACGAAACATATTACAGGAAAGCGCCATCTTGAACTTAAACAACCAGCAAGAAACAAATTAATCTGAATTTAAAGTCACAAAGAATCCCTTTAGCTGGTCGTAATGCATCAAGCGATTATACGTGTAGGTTCATGCTTATTTATCTTTCCAAGATTTCCTGTGCTTTAAAAGGTAAACGCATGAACAATTTAGAATTCTAACTACTCAGCATGAATGAGAGAGGCCGTGTGTATTGACTGGTTTATACATTATTTTGTTAGTGAAGGGATGTTTAGCTAATCTAGAATGAACTGTGCATTCAAAGTTCTGACTTGGGATAATTCCTGCACTCATTCTGAAGTCTTGCAGGATGTGCTCTCACATATAAAAGTTGGGTTTTGACCACCAAATGCGACATCGTAGAGCCAACCGTTGGATCGAGAATTATAAGAATATTTAAAAGCAAATACACAGGAAAAGTGAATACTTTCATGTGCGATGACTCAGTCCTTTGAGTGTCAAATTTCTGGTCTAAAGTCAATATTGTATATGCCATCAACTGCATCAAAAGTACATAGAAGACTGTGCTCCAGTACACATTAAATGCAGGATGGGGAAAATTACGGTCTAGCCTAGTGAATAATTTCACAGGTTTCCCACAACTGAGAATCAGATGGAGGAATTTGCACATTAGGCAAGATTACCAGGTGAGGGTTTATGAGATTTGCTGCAGGAAGACGTGAGTGAACTCTTAGATGATGATGATGACAATTAAAATTATCTATAGGAGGTGTTGGAGCTCTGTTCCCAGATACAAGGGAGGCAGATTAGACGAGAATGAGGAAGTACCTTCAGTGAATCAGTTAATAACAGAAGTTTTATGAGGAATTCTTTATTAATGGTGAAGTTGCAGGCTTTTAAGCTGAGAAGGACCCAGACATCTAGAAGCACTACTCTGATGCAGATTCAGGACCAAATAATCATGCTGTCAGTCAGATGTATAAAGTCCTATACGTAAACACACCAGAGATTCATTACAGAATACCTTAGCACTCTAGTACATGCATCATCTAATGAAACTGCATAAACATCAGTAAGAACCTCAGGCATCCATCTCAGCCAAGGAAGCACAAACTAGCACCTCCGCGCAGTACAGTCGCACCATCTCTCTCGTCTCCCTTCAATATCATAGTCATATACAGCAGTTAGAATTTAGGTAAGAAAATATTAACTTATGTAGGCTTCTTAGTTAAAAGTATTATATTAAATATATACATACATTACCACATCCAAGTGGACTTCGAAGATATGATGATAACGACAGTATATAAATAATGACACATGTGCATAGTTCAGGATGTTTTTAGAGGACAAGTGTCGCCACAAGTGGCTTCTTCAGTTCTGAAGAAGACATTTGTGTTGAAAAAAATGAAATAGCATAGAATATGGAAAATAATAGTCAATTTAAGAAAACATTCAGATAGACTGACATTTTTCATGATGTATTTTGGATATAAACATGAAATATATACTATTTTGTTTTTGTTATTTATTGGACCAAAGAATTTCCACTTGTCTTTTATCACTATTTCAGTTACATTATTTCTAATATCTGTGATGCATAATGGAATTAAATCAGAGCGTTTTAAGCGTTTTAATTTATTGGTTTATCCCAGAACATGTGTGCCATCAATACCATTAAAAATATAAATATATGTCATGTGTTTATTTGAGTGTTTCCGATAATATAAAGTGTGAGTTTATCAGCAATCAACCAAGTGTTCGTACTTGATCAAATTTAGGATGTGTGTGTCCTCACCTAGTTGTGGTTGCAGGGGTCGATTCACATCTGGCAACGCCTCCCCACTCGTCGCTACTAGGTCACTCATCCTGCTCCATGAGCTTTATCATACCTCTTCTTAAAGCTATGTATGGATCATGCTTCCACAACATCACTTATCAGACTGTTCCCCTTCCTGACAACTCTGTGACTGAAGAAATACTTCCTAACATCCCTGTGATTCATCTGAGTCTTTAACTTCCAACTGTGACCCTTTATTGGTGTGTTCCATTTCTGGACCATCCTATCACTGTCCACCTTGTCGATTCCTCTCAATATTTTATATGTCGTTATCATATCCCCCCTATATCTCCTGTCCTCCAGCGTCGTCATTTTGATTTCCCTTAACCTCTCCCCGTAGGATATGACCCTTAGCTCCGGGACTAGTCTTCTTGCAAACCTTTCCACTTATTCTAGTTTCCTTACATGTTTGGCTAGGTGTGGGTTCCAAACTGGTGCTGCATACTCCAATATAGGCCTAACGTACACGATGTACAGGGTCCTGAACGATTCCTTATTGAGAAGTAGGAATGCTGTTCTTAGGTTTGTTAGGCGCCCATATGCTGCAGCAGTTATTTGGTTGATGTGCTCCTCAGGAGATGTGCTCGGTGTTATACTTACCCTAAGATCCTTTTCCTTGAGTGAGGTTTGCAGTCTCTGGCCCCCTAGACTATACTCTGCGGTCTTCATCGTCCTTCCCCAATTTTCATGACTTTGCACTTAGTGGGGTTGAACTCCAGGAGCCAGTTGCTGGACCTGGCCTGCAGGCTGTCCAGATTCCTTTGTAGTTCTGCCTGGTCCTTGTTCGATTGAATTCTCACAAACTTCACATCATCTGCAAATAGGGACACTTCTGAGTCTATTCTTTCCATCATGTCGCTCACAAATACCAGAAGTGACCCCTATGGAACCCCGCTAGTCACAGGTAACAATTCTGACACCTCGCCGCGTACCATGACTCGCTGTTGTCTTCCTGGCAGATATTTCCTGATCCATTGCAGTGCCTTCCCTGTTATCCCCGCCAGATCTTTCAGCTTTTGCACTAATCTCCTGTGTGGGAACTGTGTCAAACGCCTTCCTACAGTCCAAGAAAATGCAGTCTACCCACCCCTCTCTTTCTTGTCTTACTACTGTCACCCTGTCATAGAACTCCAGTAGGTTTGTGACACAGTATTTCCTATCCCTGAAACCATGCTGGTTGTCATTGATAAGTTCGTTCCTTTCTAGGTGCTCCAATAATCTTCTCCTGATAATCTTCTCCATGACTACCTCAGGTAGTCGCCCTGTTTCGATAGATTTGTTGAAGATTGTTGTTAGTGGTACACACAGCTCCTCTGCTCCCTCTCTCAGGACTCAGAGAGAGGTTATCTGGCACATCGTTTTTGAGGTGTCTAGCTCGCTTAGAAGCCTCTTCACTTCTTCCTCGGTTGAATTTATTGTGTCCAACACTTGATGGTGTACCCCACCTCTCCGTCCTTCTGTCTCTTCTGTGAACACCTTTGTCTCCTTCTCTGTGAACACTTCTGTCTTCTCTGTAAACACTTCTTTGAATCTCGTGTTGAGCTCCTCGCATATTTCGCGGTAGTTTCGTGTTAACTCCCTTCTTTCCTTCCTGAGCCTGATTACCTGGTCCTTGGCTGTTGTTTTCCTCCTGATGTGGCTGTACAACAGCATTGGGTCAGATTTGCCTTTCGCATTGTCGTTGGGCCTCCCTTCATACCTGTGCATATTCATTTCCGGTTTTACAGCTGCTCTCCTTATTCTCCTGGGTCCTTTGCCTTGTATATTTCTTTCATTCTCTAGCACATTTGGTTTTTGCCTCTCTACACCTTTGAACCAAGGGTTCATCCTGGCTTTCTCGTTATTTCTGTTATCATTGGGTACAAACCTTTCCTCACCTTCTTTGCATATTGTTGTCACATATTCCATCATCTCGATTACTGACTTCCCTGCCACTTTTCTCTTCATCTGAACCCCGTGCAGGAAATTCCTCATGCCTGTGTAGTCCCCTCTCTTGTAGCTCGGCTTCGTTCATCCTGCCCTTCCTGCTTCCCTCTCCACTTGTAACTCTACTATGTATTCGAAGCTCAGAACCACGTGGTCACTGGCCCTGTGGGGTCTTATGTGATGTCCTCACTGTCCGTTCTAATCAAGGTGAATACAAGGTCCAGTCTTGCTGGTTCATCCTCTCCTCTCTCTCTTCTCTCTCTGGTAGTGTCTCATACGTGTTGATACATAAGGTTTTCCAGCACCACCTCCATCATCTTAGCCCTTCACGTTTCTGGGCCCCCATGTGGCTCCAGGTTCTCCCAGTCGATTTACTTGTGAGCGAAGTCAACCACAATCAGCTGCTTTGCTATGCACGCGTGAGCCCTTCTGGCCACTTCGGCCAGTGAGTCAACCATCGCTCTATTACTCTCATCATACTTTTGCCTTGGCCTCCTGCTGTTCTGTGGTGGGTTGTACATCACTGCAATTACCACCTTGGGACCTCCAGACTGAAGTGTTCCTATTATGTAGTTTCTCCCCTGTCTCCTCTCTCCAGCTCATCAATATCCCATTGGTTTTTGATTACAAGCACCACTCCTCCTCCCTCTCTGTTCCCTCTGTCTTTTCTCAGGATCTGATATCACGTTGGAAAGATGGCATTTGTTGTTATTCCTGTGAGCTTGGTTTCTGTGAGAGCTATGATGTCCGATGATGCCTCTTTGACTCTTTCGTGCCACTCCTCCCACTTATTCTTTATTCCATCCTCGTTGGTGTACCATACCTTCAGTTTCCTCTCCATCACTGTGTTAGAGGGTCTCTGGGGGTTTACCTGGAGAGGGTTTCAGGGTCAACGCCCCCGCGGCCCGGTCTGAGATCAGGCCTCATGGGGGATCAGGGTCTGATCAACCAGGCTGTTACTGCTGGCCGCACGCAAGCTGACGTATGAACCACAGCCCGGTTGGTCAGGTACTAACTTTAGGTGCCCGTCCAGTGCCTTCTTGAAGACAGCCAGGGGTCTATTGGTAATCCCCCTTATGTGTGCTGGGAGGCAATTGAACAATCTTGAGCCCCGGACACTTACTGTGTTGTCTCTTAGTGTACTCGTGGCACCCCTGCTGTTGCATCTCCTGCCGAGGTGGGGGATCTGGCAGTGTGCTTTGGGATTCTACAGTGCAGCGTGGGGTGGGGGCAGTAAGTGTGGATTGTGGGTTGTGTTGGGGTTGCGTGTTTGGTTGTGGGGTTCTGGGGATGGTTCTGTGTATGCTTGCACTTGCTGCTCTGCCCTTCTCAGGTTGTCCCCTGCTGACTCTGTCTCTCTCGTCCAAGCCCCTTTCGTTATTGTTTCTTCTCCCTCAGCTGCTGCTGTTCTGTTTTTGTTCTGTCGCATTCTAGGAACACCCTCATGTATGTTGGTGTTTTTTTTCAGCCTTGGTTTCTCTTGCAGGATCCAATTCTGCACCATTTCTGTCTTGAAGATCAGTTTGACCGGCCGATTTCTCCCATTCAATTACATCCCCCATCCTCCCCCCGCCCTACATATTCTCTGAAAATTTGTGACCTCAGTCATGTCCTCATTGCCTAGTTGTTTGATGATGTTTTCAATTTCTCGTTTTTTCTTCCTGAATGTGTGTGTGTGTGTGTGTGTGTGTGTGTGTGTGTGTGTGTGTGTGTGTGTGTGTGTGTGTGTGTGTGTGTGTACTGACCTAATTGTGGTTGCAGGGGTCGAGACTCAGCTCCTGGCTCCTCCTCTTCACTGATCGCTAGGTCCCCTCTCTCTCTCTGCTCCCTGAGCTTTGTCATACCCCGTCTTAAAGCTACATATGGTTCCTGCCTCCACTACGTCACTTGCTAGGCTATTCCACTTCCTGACAACTCTATGACTGAATAAATACTTCCTAACATCCCTGTGACTCGTCTGAGTCTTCAGCTTCCAATTGTGACCCCTTGTTTCTGTGTCCTCTCTCTGTCCACCTTATCTATTCCACGCAGTATCTTGTATGTCGTTATCATGTCTCCCCTGATCCTTCTGTCCTCTAGTGTCGTCAGATCGGTTTCCCTCAACTTTTCATCGTAGAACATTCCCCTGAGTTCTGGAACTAGCCTTGTTGCTAATCTTTGTACTTTCTCTTGATGTGCTTGTCCAGTTGTGGGTTCCAAACTGGTGCTGCATATTCCAGTATGGGCCTGACGTACAGAGTATACAGTGTCTTGAACGATTCCTTACTAAGGTATCGGAACGCTCTTCTCGGGTTTGCCAGGCACCCATATGCTGCAGCAGTTATCTGGATGATGTGTGCTTCTGGAGACATGCTCGGTGTTATAGTCACCCCAAGATCTTTCTCCTTGAGTGAGAATTGCAGTCTTTGTCCACCAAGCCTATACTCTGCCTGCGGTCTTTTTTGCCCTTCCCCAATCTTCATGACTTTGCATTTGGCAGGGTTGAATTCGAGAAGCCAGTTTCTGGACCACGTGTCCAGCCTGTCCAGGTCTCTTTGTAGTCCTGCCTGATATTCATCCGATTTAATTCTTCTCACCAACTTCACATCATCTGCGAACAGGGACACTTAAGAGTCTATCCCTTCCATCATCATGTCATTAACATATATCAAAAATAGCACTGGTCCTAGAACTGGCCCCTGTGGGACCCCGCTCGTCACTGGCGCCCACTGTGATACTTCTTCACGTACCATGACTCGTTGTTGCCTCCCTGTCAGGTATTCTCTGATTCATTGCAGCGCCCTCCCTGTTATATGCGCCTGATTCTCCAGCTTCTGCACTAATCTCTTGTGAGGAACTGTGTCGAAGGCCTTTCTGCAGTCCAGGAAAATGCAATCCACCCACCCCTCTCTCTCTCTCGTGTCTTACTTCTGTTACCTTGTCATAAAACTCCGGAAGGTTTGTGACACAGGATTTGCCTTCCTTGAATCCATGCTGGTTGTCATTTATAATCCTGTTCTGTTCCAGGTGCTCCACCACTCTCCTCCTGATAATGTTCTCCATGACTTTGCATACTATACACGTCAGAGATACTGGTCTGTACTTTAGTGTCTCGTTTCTGTCTTCTTTCTTAAAAATGGGGACTACATTTGCCGTCTTCCGTATCTTAGGTGGTTGCCCAGTTTCAAGGGATGTATTGAAGATTGTGGTTAGTGGCACGTGCAGTATCTCTGCTCCTTCTCTAAGGACCCACGGGGAGATGTCCGGTCCTATCGCCTTTGAGGTATCAAGGTCACTTAGCAGCTTCTGCACCTCCTACTCCATTGTTCGTATGTCATCTAACACTTGTTGGTATATTCCCTGTTGATGTTCCCCTCTGTGCTGTCCTCCCTGAGCCCTTCCTGTCTCCACTGTAAATTCTTCCTTAAATCTCCTGTTTAGCTCCTCACATACCTCTTGATCGTTTCTTGTGAGCTCCCCACCTTCTGTCCTCAACCTGATCACCAGGTCTTTGACTGTTGTCTTCCTCCTGATGTAGCTATACAGCAGTTTCGGGTCGGACTTGACTTTCGATGCTATGTTATTTTTATACTGTCGGTGGGCCTCCCTCCTTACCTGTGCATACACGTTCCTGGCTCTGCAACTAATCTCCCTATTTTCATGTGTTCTATGCCTTCTGTACTTTTTCCATTCTCTATTGCACTGAGTTTTTGCCTCCTTACACCGTCGGGTAAACCAAGGGCTCGTTCTGGTCTTCTCATTATTTCTGTTGCCCTTGGGAACAAACCTTTCCTCTGCCTCCTTGCATTTTGTTGTGACGTATTCCATCATTTCGTTTACTGACTTTCCTACCAGTTCTCTATCTCACTGAACCTCCTGCAGGAAGTTCCTCAAACCTATGTAGTTCCCTCTTTTATAGTCCGGCCTTTCCCATTCAACTCCTGTTACCCTCTCCACTTGTAACTCTACTATGTATTCAAAGCACAGAACCACGTGGTCACTAGCTCCTAGGGGACTCTCATATGTGATGTCTTCAATGTCTGAACTGCCCAGGGAGAACACAAGGCCCAGTCTTGCAGGTTCGTCCCCCCCTCTCACTCTGGAAGTGTCCTTAACATGTTGGTGCATGAGGTTTTCCAGTACCACATCCATCATCTTGGCTCTCCATGTTTCGGGAGCCCCGTGTGGCTCCAGGTTTTCCCAATCAATCTCCTTGTGGTTGAAATCGCCCATAACCAGTAACTTTGCTCTGCTCGAGTGAGATCTTCTTGCCACCTTAGCCAGTGTGTCCACCATTGCTCTGTTGCTCTCTTCATATTCCTTTCATGGCCTCCTGCAGTTCTGTGGCAGATTATACATCACTGCAATGACTACCTTGTGCTCCCCAGACTGAAGTGTACCTACTATGTAGTCCCTTTCTCCAATCTCGTCCATGCCTCCCATTTTCTCGAATTTCCATCGGTTTGTTACAAGCAGTGCAACCCCTCCTCCCCCTCTGCCCCTTCTATCTTTCCTCATGAACTGATATACTGGTGGGAAGATTGCATCTGCTACTGTCTCAGTGAGTTTCGTTTCTGTAACTGTTGTGATCTATGGTGACTTCTCATTGATTCTTTCATGTGTGTGTGTGTGTGTGTTTGTGTGTGCATTGCTTCTATGTATAAGGGTACCCACCTCATTTCCATACTATTTTCCTTGCAAGTTCTGCAATTGAAAGTTTATTTGACGCAGTGTGCATTATACTGTCTGTATCATAGGCCAGGTCAGTGCTGCTCTTGGATATCACATATTACACTCTAGGGAGTGCTACTACCAGTTATAGCTTTACAGATGTGTGAATGGATGAACGTCCCTAAACGTCGATCCATTCACACATCTAAACTAGCTTTAAACAGAAGATTTATGTTTTAGTGCTGTCTTGACATCCCATAGCCCATCCATCACCAAGATGAGTAACAGGTTTTTTCCCCACCGAAGATGTGGGAAAGTTTTTTGAGGCCCGTTAAGTTAACCACTTACGTAAGATAGTAAACTAAAACCAAGTTGCAATGCTGCATTAAAATTTCCTCTTATTGCACACCAGTATACTCGAGTCAGGATGACCTGAAGTGCATGGCCTAGCAGAGTGTAGACAGTAACCTACCCTATCTGTTTCACATACCTCCTGCTCGGGAAAATTGCTGGTCTATGGCCTGTTTTCGACAGTGCCCGGCAGGGAACAGGAACCTAAGTCTGTCCTCGTGGCCAGCACTCGTTCTCGTTCAGCTCCACTTAGGACAACATCATGCTCTACCTAAGGAACTTGGCTCTAGCTACGACACAGTCATCTGCCTGATGGAACCCATGGCCCGTAAACTAAGCTTTTGTCTACATGTGTCTACATAATATGAAAGCTACCGCTCAAACTTTACGGCTAACTCAGACAGGGTGGACTGCCTACACGCCTGCTAATATCTACCCAGAACAATGGGATTTAGTAATTATTACTATTATCATCATTATAATTATTATTATCATGAGGGAGCACTAAACCCACATAGATAACACAGGTCATGGGAAATGGGAACCAATTACGATTAATCCTATGAAATGGGGAGTAGCTTCAATTCTCCGGATGAAGAACTCTTCACTAGCACTAGGCAATCCCCATTAATAATTATTATTATTAGTAGTAGTAGTAGAAGTATTATTATATTCAAGGGAGGAACATAAAGCTGTCGAGTTCAGATTAGAATTAAAATCAGAAGCAACAGGTAAAGCCACATGGGTACTACAGCTCTTGGGACACAGAGAGGATGCATTCAGTGATTAACTTTATCTAGGTACAACTTCACAGTCTTTGGGTAATTAAATTTGTCTTATATAATAAAATATGCAAATTACTAGGATAATCCACAAAAAAATGTAATATGTTTTTATCTTCGTTCACCTGCGTCAAGGCAGGAGAAAATTTTGATAATTTCCCCGTAATTTGTGCAACAATTGAAAGATATATTAGTGTTTATATAACGTAGTTAGGGCTTGTAATGTTGCTGTCACTTTTAAAGATGATAACCCACATAGGAACCAACATCCCGCATAATTTACATTTTTTGTGGTAATCAGTTCAGTAAGTAAAACGTAATTGTTATAATGTTGGAAAAAAATAATTTTTCAATAATGAAAATATATTACACACCTGAAAGTGTTACAGAATTAACCGAACAGATGCATGTGTAGGAAAACGTTTGGGGTGAATATGGCGTAATGTATTGTGCTAATGAGTGATGTTAATTAATCGTGGTCATCGGGGCAGATAGAAATATTATCACAACAAATCTACCATGACAGGAAGAGCTAATGTTTAGTGTATCTGGTAAGGTCTAGATCTGTGAAATAACCGTCAGATTAATGCTGATAATGATATAAATTGAGACGCGGTGTTAACGGGATGAAGAACTGGCCACCGCGTGCTAATATTATGTTTGCCTCCTTATGTGTGGTACGAACCACGAAACAGGTGAGGTATTTATTTGTTGGTCAATATTAGGTTACCATCCTGTTAGGGAGGCGTTAGACTATATCACCAAAATCATAATTTGGTAAGGAATATATATTCTTTAAATGTCCTTTATATTCTTTCTAATTATGTAATGTATCAACGTAATCACTCAAATTACTCATGTCCCGCAACCAATAATCTTTGATACACAATCCACGTTTAATACAGCCAGTTTTATTGGGTTGAAATTCTTTTATTAAACAATATTCAAGAAATATATGTTTACATAATTTAAGGTCGTGATGTGTGAGTTGGGGAGCTGTCAAGGTTGACCTCGAAGGCGTAATGTGGTGACCCGTTATTCATGAAGTCCCACTTGTCTCCCAGGTACATTAAAGTCCCACTTGTCTCCCAGGTACATTAAAGTCCCACTTGTCTCCCAGGTACATTAAAGTCCCACTTGTCTCCCAGGTACATTAAAGTCCCACTTGTCTCCCAGGTACATTAAAGTCCCACTTGTCTCCCAGGTACATTAAAGTCCCACTTGTCTCCCAGGTACATCAATATCAGTAACTGCAAAATATGCCAGAGTTGTTTATTTAATAAATTTTAATCAGGGAAAAGCGCTTAACCTACACTTGTTATATAGCTCCTGGCGACGTAGAGACATTCAAGTTTGATCCAAGGAAGGAAAGGATAAGTCCAATTCCTTGGATCAAGAACTCTCATCTGCACCAAGGTATCTTTTTTGAGAGGGCCTAAGGAGAAGACAGCTTCAGTTCCTTGAATCAAGAGCCTCAAATTAGAATTTGTATTAGAAAACTTATATGTTGCTAATTATTGTTTTAGTCAGTTTTTGCCAACGAACCAGAGTGTAACTTAGAGTGTAACTTAGAGTGTAACTTAGTGTGTAACTTAGAGTGTAACTTAGAGTGTAACTTAGAGTGTAACTTAGAGTGTAACTTAGAGTGTAACTTAGTGTGTAACTTAGTGTGTAACTTAGTGTGTAACTTAGTGTAACTTAGAGTGTAACTTAGAGTGTAACTTAGAGTGCAACTTAGAGTGTAACTTAGTGTGTAACTTAGTGTGTAACTTAGTGTGTAACTTAGAGTGTAACTTAGAGTGTAACTTAGAGTGTAACTTAGAGTGTAACTTAGAGTGTAACTTAGAGTGTAACTTAGAGTGTAACTTAGAGTGTAACTTAGAGTGTAACTTAGAGTGTAACTTAGTGTGTAACTTAGTGTGTAACTTAGTGTGTAACTTAGTGTGTAACTTAGTGTAACTTAGAGTGTAACTTAGAGTGCAACTTAGAGTGTGACTTAGTGTGTAACTTAGTGTGTAACTTAGTGTGTAACTTAGTGTGTAACTTAGTGTGTAACTTAGTGTGTAACTTAGTGTGTAACTTAGTGTGTAACTTAGAGTGTAACTTAGAGTGTAACTTAGAGTGTAACTTAGAGTGTAACTTAGTGTAACTTAGTGTGTAACTTAGTGTGTAACTTAGTGTGTAACTTAGAGTGTAACTTAGAGTGCAACTTAGAGTGTAACTTAGTGTGTAACTTAGTGTGTAACTTAGTGTGTAACTTAGAGTGTAACTTAGAGTGTAACTTAGAGTGTAACTTAGAGTGTAACTTAGAGTGTAACTTAGTGTGTAACTTAGTGTGTAACTTAGAGTGTAACTTAGTGTGTAACTTAGAGTGTAACTTAGAGTGTAACTTAGAGTGTAACTTAGAGTGTAACTTAGAGTGTAACTTAGAGTGTAACTTAGTGTATGAGAACTAAATACTACAAAAATATTGATGGAAAATGGAAGGAAGTTCATAAAAAAACGAATCTGAATAAGAAGGTGACGACCCCCAGTCACCACACTCCAGCAGTAGTGATGACCCCCCAGTCACCACACTCCAGCAGTAGTGATGACCCCCAGTCACCACACTCCAGCAGCAGTAATGACCCACAGCCACCACACTCCAGCAGCAGTGATGATCCCCAGCCACCACACTCCAGCATAAGTGACGAACCACAGCCACCACACTTCAGCAGCGGTGATGGCACGCAGCCACCACACTCCAGCAGCAGTGACGACCCACAACCACCACACTCCAGCAGAGGTGATGACACGCAGCCACCACACTCCAGCAGAGGTGATGACACGCAGCCACCACACTCCAGCAGAGGTGATGACACGCAGCCACCACACTCCAGCAGAGGTGATGACACGCAGCCACCACACTCCAGCAGAGGTGATGACACGCAGCCACCAAACTCCAGCAGACGTGATGACCCACGGCCACCACACTACAGCAGAGGTGATGACCTGCAGCCACCACACTCCAGCAGAGGTGATGACCCACAGCCACAAAACTCCAGCAGAGGTTGTGGAGAAATTTTCTCAAGGAGGGGGGTATCAGCCCCTTTCAGCCCTGAGGGGCCCAGCCCTCTCAGAAGGGGCAAGTATCTTGTTTACTGCTACAGCGAGTAATTGACCCCAGATGCAGTACCAGTATGTGACGTGGCTCGACGCTCCGTGCAGTCCTGTGTGTGCAAAGTGTAGCTTAATAAAAGACGGTATATCTCTTACCTTAGCAAGACAAGGAAAATCCTGCTCCCACTTTATTACCATAGTAAAGATAGTGTACATTGTTGTCTATGCTTAAGACAGCAAGAAACAAACAAAAGTACTATGTCAGCTTTTCCTTTGTACAAGGGGCAGTGACGGCGTGGGGCGCTGTGGCATCTTCAGATTACTTTTGACTCTACTGAGAGTGACACTGACGCCAGGATAACCAACAAAGAACGATATGTGCGTTAGTGTGAACAAAGTGTCTCATAAAACACAATAAACACTTAAGAGAAATGCGATCAGCTTCTTTAGTGATAAGATTGTGAACAATAAAGACAAATCTTGTGGAACATAGTGTACCAGTGTGCGTTTTCCTAGACTATGGAAGACGTGGACATCCAAGGACACTTCAACTTCTATCAAGTCACCGATACCTGTCGAAGGTGTGAAGAACACCATAGCTCATGCTACAAGAGCAAGGTAGGTTACAAATTTCTTGTAGTACGGGGGACTGCGCAGTTCTTGAGTCGCAAGGAGTTTGTAATCAACCTATAGTCGGCAGTAAGGGGCGGACTTTTGAGTCCACACAAGTAAGTTTGTCAGCCATCAGTGAATGAAATATGCTGACATAACACCCCCTTGGGGTAATTTATAATCTTACAAATTATAACTCATTTACAGCCCGTTGAGAGATGACTTCGACAGCTTCTCAAGACCTCGTCTGCAGGGGCGGCTGTGCAGGCGATGAGCTGTCTTTCTAAGTTAAGTACAAACTCTTTAAACTTAGCTGGTAATGCCATTTCTCATCATATTGGTCGTGCTCGAACCGGATAAAGGCCACACTGTGGTCCAGATATGTTGTACTACAGTGTACAAATAACCTACGAGCCAAGGTCCTTCGAAAAAAGCTGTAAAACTAGTGTTTTACAATATAAATCGGTATAAATGAGTCCCTCCAGACTCAATAACAGAGAATGGGCAGCCAAAAGAAAACGGGCGCTCATCCAGCGTTCACCCAAAGAAAACGGGAGCTGAGTGACTCACCCAACAAGAAAACGGGGGATGGCACCCTGCATCCACTGCTCCAATCTCGAAAGTGCTGACTAAGACAACAACAACCCAAGTGATGTTCGGTTTGTCTGAGTGTATGTACACATAGTGTTTATAATGCTTATAGACAGAAATTAAGAGACAAGATTGTGTTCAAGTTTGTTTCTTATAGATATACCTGTTATATTAAAGGAATTATAAATAAAGTGTAAGCTTTCAAATATATATTAACAGTGACATTTATATACGTGTAAGTAATATTCACATGTGATTTACAGTTATACAGTGACATTTATAGTGTATAGTGAATGAAGTGTATAACATCGTTATTTACGATTAATCATCGTGGTCAGGCTGACGCAGCAAACTCAAGCCATAAACACCAGCCATATGTACTGTGTACCCTTCATGGTCATTGACCCTGAGGTTAAGCTTAGTAGGTCAGTAGTGTCTGACTCGATTATTGCTGACTTAAGCATAACAAAAACTCAGCTGTTTATAGCAGTACAGTGTTTTTTAAACACTCAAAGTGTGGTGCTAGAATTTTCAATATACCATTAAAATGGCTTGTTTGAAAACTCAGTTTCAGTCTTTACAGACTAATTTCAGTCTGTATAGGATTAACTCAAGATACAAACATAGATTTTGATGATCTTAAGGTCAAATTTGAATTGCTTATACAACGTCTGGAAATAATTAATTCAGACTATACACATTATGAAAATAAATTTCTTGAATCAGATCCATCTGAGGATGAAATTAAAAATGTTTTGGATACTTTTAGTAATCAACAGTTAAGGTGGACAGGAGTACAGGCTATCTGCCACAAAACTCTGTCAAAGAGACCTACTGTAACTAGTGGTCAAACACCTGTTACACCTGTAACAACAACAAGTGTCCCATTACCAAGCTTACCTACATTGTCATTACCTATTTTCCAAGGTCATAATTATGAAGAATTCATTAGTGGTTTTTCAATCCATAGTAAATTCACGAACTGACACAGATGAGATTGGTAAGTTTAATTATCTTAAATGTCTTGTGAAGGGAGAACCCTATGAACTGATTAAGTAATTTCCGGTGGTTAAAGGCAATTATCAAATAGCCTTACGTGTCTTAGCAGACAATTACTTTGATGGTGACAAGGCCAGAGTTAGACATGCAGTCTTAATATCAAGCTTGAAGCCACCCAAACATTGTTTTTCAGACTTACAGGCATTTAGAATCACATTAAACAATAGTCTCAGATCTCTAGGTGCTAAATATGACCTAAGGCAATGTGATTGGTTTATCAGTGGTATTGTACAAGATAAGTTTTCACCACAAATTATTGAACGATTAAATATTATGTTCAATAAACGCTATTTCACTTGTGAGGAAATTAGCAATGGTTTAAATAAATAACAAAAAGGCAAAATACCGTGACTGGAACGATACACAAATAACCCGCACATAAAAGAGAGAAGCTTACGACGACGTTTCGGTCCGACTTGGACCATTGACAAAGTCACACTAACAGAGGTGGAGCAGGACGGCTATATATAGGCAGGAAGAGGTGGAGGTAGTAGTAGTAGTACAAGAATTGTATATAATACCGACAGGATGAAATTAAGACACATGCACAACACCCGGGCATCCCCATCGAAGACGTTTCGCCATCCAGCCAGCCACTGGATGGCGAAACGTCCACAACAAAGACAACCAGACGCCGCACATGTGTCTTAATTTCATCAGTAGTTGTAGTAGAAGAAGAAGAGGTAGTAGTAGTGGTAGGGGTAGAAGTGGGAAATAAGGAAGACGAGCCAGTCAAATACAAAGGAAGGGGAGCACTGCAAGAGAGCTAGATACCCACAGAGGGAGAGCAAGCGCACAGAAGTGCGTGAAAGGGGAAGTGGTGAAATAAAATAAATGAAGAAGGAACAGAAACACGAGACAGGAGAGAGAAAGACAACCCAGAGGAGAAAAGGAGAGAGGAAAGGGGAAGAGGAAGAAGAAAAAGAAGAATAAGAAAAAGAAAAAATGAGGATTCAGGTTAAGTCAAGGGTGTTCTGAAGTTTGGAGCATTTTACAATGTAGTGGGAGAGGAAGGCATCTACAGAGACGATACCAGGGCTAAGGTTCATACAAGGAAAGTTGTGTATTAGAGAGGATTCAACTAGACGGCGACTGTTCGAGTTGGAAGTAGGGAAGACAGTTTTAGCAGAAGACCAGTCAATAGGATGGCTATGATCTCTGACGTGACAGAAAAGAGCATTGTTAGTGTCGGCAAGCCTAACACTATTTTTGTGCTCCCTAAGTCTGTCAGAAAGAGATCGACCAGTTTCTCCGAAGTATTGAAGAGGACAGGAGGAGCAAGAAATAGAGTAGACACCAGGAACATCTGTAGAGGGAGGAGAGGTATGAACGAGATTAGTGCGAAGAGTGTTAGTCTGGCGGAAGGTAAGCTTGATGTCTAAGGGACGGAGAGAATTGTTGAGATTAGAAAGACCGGAAATGTAGGGAAGGCAGAGGATAGAAGAGTTCCCATGAGTAGAGAGCTTGGGAGAGAAGAAATTGCGTTTAGCACGTGAGAGGGCAGAGTCTATGAAATGGGAAGGGTAGCCAAGACGGGAGAACGAATTATGAAGAATGGAAATTTCTGCTGGAAGGAACTGAGGATCACAGATGCGGAGGGCACGGAGAAAGAGGGAGGTAAGAACACTTTTCTTGACAGGGGAAGCATGATAGGAAAAGTAGTGAATGTACATGCCACTGTGCATAGGTTTACGGTAAACGGAAAAGGAAAAACCTGTATCTGAGTGGTGGACATGGACATCAAGGATGAAAAATCCACAAATCCAGTGGATAATAAACCTTCAACTCAGTATAAAAAGAGTATACCTACTCCCACTAAACCACAGAATGGGAAATCCCATAAAGGCATTTATCAAGCTGTGAATACAACAGACAGTAAAAAAACTGTCACACATAAACGTACTCCAAATTGTGTACTTTGTGATGGAACACGTTGGGCACAGTATTGTATTCAATACACATCAATGGAGGCACGTAAACAACGTGTTCATCAGCTGAAAAGGTGCATCAAGTGTTTAGGTGAACACAAGGGAGGTAAATGCTCACCGAAGAAGTGTTTTAAATGCAAGGGTATGCATCATACAGCATTATGCCCAAATACTTTTGCTGAACAGCAGAAGACTTCCACAGAATCAGGAAGTCAACAAGCAACAGCATTAAATGTGAGAGATAAGTTTAAAGCAACTGCTCTCCCGATAGCTCGAGTTATCTAATAAATTACACAAAACCAATGTGCTAACACTATTTGATCAAGGCTCACAAAGGTCCTTCATAAGAAGAAGAGTGTTGCAGAAACTGAATAAACAACCCTATGCCAAAATACAGTTAGATATAGCTGGTTTTTTCCACAATTCTGGTAAACAGACATATGACCTAGCCAGAATCACTGTAGGTCTAGGAAACAGGAAAAAGACAATAGAAGCTGTGGTAGTAGATGATTTGCCTAAGTCTGTGCAGATCCAGGGATTAAAAGAAACAGTTGCAGCACTGAAAGCAGCTAAGGTCAAGTTAGCCTGTCCTGACATACAGACGGACACAATTAGTCCAATTGATTTAATCATTGGAAGTGATTATTATCACTGTTTTGTGCAAAATATAGTAAGTAAACATGATGTTCACTTGCTGAAAACAGCAGGAGGCCACATGATATGTGGTCCCATTCCCTCTCAAAGTGGGAAAGAAGCTGATATTGATTCAGTGGAAAATGTACTAGTTACGAGAATAACCACTGATCATGTACCACAGCAAAAATTATCATTACTGGAAGAAATGAATGAACCAGTTGATAAGTTGTGGGATTTAGATGCGATAGGTATTGATGTAAATAAACCAAGCCCACAAGAGTCTCAGACTTATAACCAATATTTGGACACTGTTTGTGTGCTTGTGAAGACCTGTTTGTGTGCTCTCTGTGAATCTGTACCAGGATGCCCTCTCTTGAGCAACTTTACCAGCAGCTGAGAGAAGAGCTCAGAGTTGCTAAGAGGAAGATACGGCGATTAACGGAGGAGAACAAGAGGATTCGTAGTAATCCTTCTGTTGTGAGTCCCCAGGTTAAGAGGGGAGCTTGGTCAGTGGCCGTGCAACATGGAACCAAGCTGAAGATCAAGAAAACGGTTGGAGAGGCAGAAACAACGAGAAACCAGAAGACTACCGTGGAAACTTCCAACCCATTCTCGGTGCTACCTGACGAATGTGAGTGTTCTACTGGGAATGCCACAACGAGCACCAAAGAAGCATTGGCAGACGTGAGTAAGACATCCCTAGAAACCCCAACGAAGACCATCGAGAACGTCTTGACGAATTCTACAAGTGGTGTAATGCTACCTGGCGAATGTGAGTCGACTACTCGGAGCATCACGACGGACGACGCCAAGGAAGGTAAAAACATTGTTGTTGTTGGGGATAGCCAAGTTAGGTACATGGATTGGGCATTCTGCTTGAAGGATAGGAGTAGGAGGCAGAGAGTGTGTTTTCCTGGGGCTGGGATGAAGGATATTGTTAGCCATCTGGATGACATCATGAGAGGTAATGGGAGCAATCCTATTATCTGTCTCAGTGCTGGAGGCAACGATGTTGGCAGACGTAGGAGTGAGGACCTGATTAGCAGGTATAGGTCAGCAATAGAGATAATTAGGAGGAAGGGTGGGAAACCTGTCATATGTGGCATTTTGCCAAGGAGAGGAG
Organism: Cherax quadricarinatus; assembly: GCF_038502225.1. Classification (NCBI taxonomy): domain Eukaryota; kingdom Metazoa; phylum Arthropoda; class Malacostraca; order Decapoda; family Parastacidae; genus Cherax; species Cherax quadricarinatus. Next base: position 41,142,996 of record NC_091318.1, read on the forward strand.
TTGGAAATGAATGGTTGTCCAGAGCAATTGGTGTCAATTGCTGGCTGGACAAATACTGTAAGGAAAATGCGGTTACATTCATTGACAACTGGGACCTCTTCTATGGCAGAAATGACATGTATGCCAGGGATGGGGTTCACTTATCTAGGTGTGGGGTGGGAGCACTGGCCAACGCAGTGGAGGGAGCTGTTAGGTCTTTAAACTAGGAATAGTTAGTGGTATGGGTTTTGGCGGGAAAACTGTGAAGTCACAGGGTAGTAACATGAGTACTAGGAGAACTAGTAATAGGCAAAATGAGGTGGATATTGGAAAGCCAGTGGCACTAATTGACAAGGACAGTAATAGGTTTAGTGGAATAACAGAAAGGAGCAGGAAGGGTAAAGAGAGAGGAGGGTCATTAAATATTTATTACACAAATAGTCGCAGTGCTAGGAATAAGATGGACGAGTTGAGACTAGTTGCTAGTGCAGGTAACATAGATGTATTTGCCATTACTGAGACGTGGTTTAATTCAAAAAGTCGGGACATGCCTGCAGAATGTCACATTCAGGGTTTTAAATTGTTCCAAGTAGATAGAAGAATCGGGAAGGGGGGTGGGGTGGCATTGTATGTCCAAGATCGCTTGAACTGTTGCATAAAAACGGGTATTAAGTCTGAAGTAACACATACAGAGTCTGTTTGGATAGAATTTTCAGAGGGGCATGAAAAATTAATTTTAGGTGTGATATACCGTCCCCCAAATTTAGATAGGGACCAGGGGAGACTACTATGGGAGGAAATTATTAGGGCCACTAGGCACGATAATGTAGTAATTCTAGGAGACTTTAACTTTAGTCATATTGATTGGAATTTCTTGACTGGGAATTTAGAATCATACGATTTCTTAGAGGTAGTTCAGGATTGTTTTTTGAAGCAGTTTGTGACAGAACCTACAAGGGGTAATAACCTGCTTGACTTAGTTCTGGCAAACAATGAATCCCTTGTTAATAATTTAGAAGTTTCAGAGGAACTGGGTGCTAGCGACCACAAATCAATTACATTTAGAATTGAATGGAAGTATGATAGTAGGGATAACTCAGTAACAGTCCCAGATTTTCGCTTAGCAGATTACGATGGGCTTAGAGAACACTTATCATCTGTTGACTGGGATAACGAAGAGAGCTATCAATATGACAGTTTTCTGAACACAATACATGCTGCTCAAAGAACGTTTATCCCTTATAAGGAAATTAGATCAAATAGAAATGACCCAAAATGGATGAATAATAGGCTGAAATATCTACTAGGGCATAAGAAAGGAATTTATAGGCGTATCAAAAGAGGCGAGGGTCATCTTATGAATCAGTATATTGACATTAAGAGGGACATTAAAAAGGGGATAAGAAAAGCTAAAAGGGACTATGAAATTAAAGTTGCTAGGGATTCTAGAACTAACCCAAAAAGTTTTTTCCAGGTCTATAGAACAAAAGTCAGAGATAAGATAGGTCCCCTTAAAAATAACTATGGGCATCTTACTGACAAAGAGAATGAAATGTGCTCGATTTTAAATAATTATTTTCTCTCGGTTTTTACACAGGAAGACACTAATAATATTCCCGTAATTAATTTTTATAGTGGATCAGAAGAAGATAAATTATGTAACATCACAGTCACTAGTGAAATGGTTGTGAAGCAGATAGACCGACTGAAGCAAAATAAGTCACCGGGTCCTGATGAGGTTTTTTCAAGGGTTCTTAAGGAATGCAAAATGGAAGTCTGTGAACCATTAACTAATATTTTTAATTTATCTCTTCAAACAGGTGTAGTGTCTGATATGTGGAAGATGGCTAATGTAATTCCTATTTTTAAAACAGGGGACAAGTCGCTACCGTCAAATTACCGCCCAATAAGCCTGACCTCAATTGTAGGCAAATTACTAGAGTCAATTATAGCTGAGATTATAAGAAGCCATCTCGATAAGCATAGCTTGATTAAGGATACTCAGCATGGATTCACAAGAGGCCGGTCTTGTCTAACTAATTTATTAACTTTCTTCAGTAAAGCTTTTGAGGCTGTTGACCACGATAGAGAATTTGATATTGTTTACTTAGATTTTAGTAAGGCATTTGATAGAGTTCCGCACCAAAGACTGTTGAAGAAAGTAGCAGCTCATGGCATTGGGGGAAGGGTGCTCTCGTGGATCGAATCATGGCTCACAGACAGGAAGCAGAGAGTGTCCATAAATGGGGTTAAATCCGAGTGGGGATCAGTAACAAGTGGCGTTCCACAGGGATCAGTCTTGGGCCCGTTGTTGTTTATAATATATATCAATGATCTTGATGAAGGAATTACTAGTGATATGAGCAAATTCGCCGATGACACGAAGATAGGTAGGATAATTGATTCAAACGTAGATGTTAGGGAACTTCAGGAGGATTTAGACAAACTCTACTCTTGGTCAGAAAAGTGGCAGATGCAGTTCAATGTAGATAAATGCAAGGTTCTGAAGCTCGGGAGTGTCCATAACCCTAGCACTTATAAGTTAAATAATGTAGAACTTAGCCATACAGATTGCGAAAAGGACTTGGGGGTTATGGTAAGCAGCAACCTTAAACCAAGACAGCAATGCCTAAGCGTACGTAATAAGGCAAATAGATTACTGGGATTTATATCAAGAAGTGTAAGCAACAGAAGTCCAGAGGTCATACTGCAGCTTTATACATCATTAGTAAGGCCTCACCTAGATTATGCAGCTCAATTCTGGTCTCCATATTACAGAATGGACATAAATTCGTTAGAAAACATTCAGCGTAGGATGACTAAATTAATACATAGCATTAGAAATATTCCTTATGAAGAAAGATTGAAGACTCTTAAGTTACATTCACTTGTTAGACGAAGAATGAGGGGAGACCTGATCGAAGTGTATAAGTGGAAGATAGGTATTAATAAAGGGGATATTAACAAGGTCTTGAGGATATCTCTCCAAGAGAGAACCCGCAGTAATGGATTTAAATTAGATAAATTTAGATTTAGAAAGGACATAGGAAAGTATTGGTTTGGAAATAGGGTAGTTGATGAGTGGAACAGTCTACCTAGTTGGGTTATTGAGGCTGGGACTTTGGGTAGTTTCAAATTTAGGTTGGATAAGTACATGAGTGGGAGGGGTTGGATTTGAGAGGGACTTGCACATCGGAGCTTGTTTCTTGGGTGGCATTGAAAATTGGGTTGGTCAAATGTTTGTTAGTGGGATGAATTGTAAAGGACCTGCCTAGTATGGGCCAACAGGCCTGCTGCAGTGTTCCTCCTTTCTTATGTTCTTATGTTCTTATAAAGATGGACAGTATTGGGTTAGGTTCCCATGAAAATTAAATCCACCACATCAGCCTAGCAATTATCGCATGGCTTTCGGACAGATGAAAGCACAAATATATGAGCTCAGGAAGAAACCAGAGCTACTGACTGTCTATGATAATATCATACAAGAACAGTTGGACAATAAATTCATTGAGGAAATAGTCGAAGGTAAGTTGAAGACAGTAGCTCATTATCTCCCACACCATGGAGTCAGAAAAGATTCTGAAACCACTCCACTACGTGTTGTATATAATTGCAGCGCTCTGTCTGATGACCGGACCCTCACTAACTGAGAAGCTTGGAGACGTGCTTATGAAATTTCGCACAAACCCATATGCCTACACGGCTGATATTTTCAAGGCTTTCTTAAGAGTAGGACTATAAGAAATAGATAGAGATTATACTCGATTCTTGTGGCCTGAAAATCCACATGATCCTCAAAGTCCTGTGAAAACTTATCGTTTCAAATCAGTATTATTTGGTGCAACATCCTCTCCATTCTTACTAGAAGCTACTCTAAATACACATTTGAAGAAATCTGAAAGTCCCTTCAAAGAAATCTTAAAGAAAAGTTTCTATGTGGACAATCTTCAAGGTACTGTGAATAAAGAGGAGGATTTGAAATCCTTATACCGAGAAGCTAACAAGGAGATGAAAGAAGCAAATATGCCTCTAAGGATGTGGAATACAAATTCAAAGCAATTAAGGGAACTTATCAAAGAAGACTTCACTGAAACTGAAATTCCCGATTGCAACAATATGCTGGGACTTAATTAGAACACACAGGAAGATACTTTGAGTCTCAAAAAGATAAACAATAAATCATGCAGTACACTCACTAAACGTAGTTTACTGTCAGAGGTATCACAATGTTTTGATCCTCTAGGACTCGTCTCACCAATTACCATAAAGGGTAAAATGATTATGCAAGATGCATGGAAGCTCAAAATTGGATGGGATGAGAACTTGCCTCTAGAAATGAGTCAAGCATGGGATGAAATATCCAGGGAGTTTAAACAACTTCATCAAATTAAACTTCCCAGACAAATAGGTCAAGAGGGAAACAAGTACACATTACATGTGTTCTGTGATGCGTCAACCAGAGGTTATGGCGCTGTAGCTTACATGAGTAATGCTGAAGGAAGTGCACTAATTACTTCAAAGGCCAGGGTTGCACCCTTGAAGGTCAGAACAGTACCACAATTGGAACTGACAGCACTCTATGTAGGTACAAAATTAGCTGTCTATCTCAACAAAGTACTTGATCATCTCACTATTGAGAAAACCGTGATCTGGAGTGATAATGAAGCAGTTCTCCAGTGGTTAAGAAATAATAAGAGTAAGTTGGTCTATGTACAGAACAGAGTAGCAGAAATAAAAGAGATGCACAGAGATTAACTCTTTCTCCACGTCTCTACCCAAGAGAATCCAGCTGACATGTTGTCACGTGGTGTCCCACTCAAGAAATTTGTGGATAATAAATTATGGCTCCACGGACCGAACTGGCTCTCTAATGAAAATAACTGGCCTCAGCAAAAAGCTCACATTATGCCAGAAGAAACAGTCTGCTTGAACACAGCAGAAATAAGTTGTGTAAATACTGCAGACACAACAGAAATACTCACTGATGGATCTAAATACTCATCTTTGGGTCAACTCTTAAGAGTTACAGCTCTTGTCTTTAAATTCATTAAAGGAATAAAACCTGATTATGAAAGTCTTGAACCCATTAAATACTGGGTGAAACTAATACAGAAAGATGTTTTCTCTACAGAATATAAATTTCTGGAAACACAAGATAAATCCCCAAAGAAACCTGTCATGATTAATTCTTTAGGACTTTATCTCGACTCAGAAAAGATTATATGATGTCTAGGAAGAATTCATAATTCTTCACTACCTAAAGAAGCCATACATCCAATATTGATCCCCAAGAATCATTGGCTAACAAAACTGATTGTGCAAAACGCCCACAGTAACGTGTTACATGGTGGGGTAGCTGACACACTTTGTCATATACGACAATCCTACTGGATACCTCAAGTGCAAAACGCCCACAGTAACGTGTTACATGGTGGGGTAGCTGACACACTTTGTCATATACGACAATCCTACTGGATACCTCAAGGTCGACAAAGTGTGAAAAAAAAATAAAGGACTGTATTAGTTGTCGTCACTACGATATGCGAGTATGTCAGTATCCAGGTCCTCCTCCATATCCCTCTGAAAGAGTTTGTCATATCACTCCATTTGAGGTGACAGGTGTAGATTACACTGGACCAATAATTTTAACCAAAACAGTTGACAAAGTTCCCATCAAGGTGTACATCTGTTTGTTCACTTGTGCTACGACTAGAGCAGTACATCTAGAAGTAGCCACTGACATGTCTGCTGAAACCTTTATCAAATTATTCAGAAGGTTTGCAGCCAGAAGGGCATGTCCCAGACTGATGATTTCAGATAATGCAACGAACTTTGTTGCTGGTGCTGCTTATATAAGCAAGATCTTTGATCAACCAGAAGTACAACATGTGATGTAGTCCAGCTGGGCTTGTGAGGTCTCTGGGGACACCTAATTTAACCAATTATATGGTCACACCTTGCCTTGGCAGACGTCTGTAGCCACGCCCACGTCTGAGGTCTTTTGTTCTTAACAGCGTCAGAGCTCGGCGTCAGGTCGCAACACGTGGTACATACACCATTGGGGAGGGGGTACTTGGACTACGATATAAGCCCAGGGAAGAGCGGGGCAAGGAGGTTGTTGGTGACAGGTCCGTCGAGCGAGAGCTCTGGACAGCCGCGTGTGTAGTGGACCACGCACTGGGAATCTCGGGTCAGCTGGTCGGTGAATTAAGAGTGAGTACTAGTCCGTGTTACTGATAACATCTACCCTTCCCCCTGGTAATAAGTCTCATAGGTCAATTGTTATATTGTGTAAATTTCCATCAGGAGATGTTGTATTGTAGCCCTTTTATGTTATTAAGTAAACTATAGCCATAGTTCCCATTTTTATTTGTACCTTCAATGCTATTCCCTAGCTTGTTAAGCACTGGGATATACAGGAGACGTGCTCACTCGCTGGGATACCTCCGGTAGAGTGGGTAGAGGTCTCACAAACAGATGCTGAATCAACGCAGGTGTCGTTGGAGATACATTCCTCCTAAATCTCCATGGCACGGCGGATTTTATGAAAGAATGATCGGCATTGTAAAACGTTGTTTAAGGAAGGCTCTTCATCGTCAAAGAATAGACTTTGAAGAATTCCGTACAGTAGTGACTGAAATAGAAAATGGAGTCAACAACAGACCTCTAACTTATGTTACCGATGATCTGGACAATTTAGAAGTGTTAAGTCCATCTCATTTACTCCATGGCAGAAGGCTCGAACCTGTTCCTCCCATGAATGATAAAGAAATCATAGAGGATCCTACTTATTTCGAACCTGAGCAACTCAGACGTAAATTCAAACATTTTAATAAAGTGATTGAACGTTGGGAGAAAATTTGGCGAGAAGGCTATCTCACCTCATTGAGAGAACACTTCTATGGAGCTGATGTTCCTGAAAATCATAAGTCCTTAAGACCTGGTGACATAGTGATTATTGACAATGATGGTCCGAGGTCCCAATGGCCACTTGGAAAAATTGTGACCATATACCCTGATGAAAGTGGAATCATCAGGACAGTTGATGTTTTAAGCAGACAATAAATAAATAAACTAGTACCGTTTAAGCGGACAATAAATAAACTAGTACCGTTAGAATTACAGAGTGTTGAAAACAAAATTAGTGATTCTCCAGAAACCACACAGACTAAAGCTGTTCAGAAAAGACAAGCAGCAGTGGTGGCGAGTGAGAAAATCAAATTAATGTTAAGTGATGAATAGTTCACCGGCAGCGAACCTCCGCCGCCCCCCAGTGTGGAGAAATTTTCTCCAGGAGGGGGGTATCAACCCCCTTCAGCCCCTTTCAGCCCCTTTCAGCCCTGAAGGGCCCAGCCCTCTCAGAAGGGGCAAATTTCATGTTTACTGCTACAGCGAGTAATTGACCCCAGATGCAGTACCAGTATGTGACGTGGCTCGACGCTCTGTGCAGTCCTGTGTTGCAAAGTGTAGCTTAATAAAAGACAGTACATCTCTTACCTTAGCAAGACAATTAAGGAAAATCCTGCTCCCACTTTATTACCATAGTAAAGATAGTGTACATTGTTGTCTATGCTTAAGACAGCAAGAAACAAACATTCTGCTTTGCTTCATCGAGGAAGTGACAAGGAAGCAAAAGTACTATGTCAGCTTTTCCTTTGTGCAAGGGGCAGTGACGGCGTGGGGCGCTGTGGCGTCTTCAGATTACTTTTGACTCTACTGAGAGTGACACTGACGCCAGGATAACCAACAAAGAACGATCTGTGCGTTAGTGTGAACAAAGTGTCTCATAAAACACAATAAACACTTAAGAGAAGTGTGATCAGCTTCTTTAGTGATAAGATTGTGAACAATAAAGACAAATCTTGTGGAACATAGTGTACCAGCGTGCGTTTTCCTAGACTATGGAAGACGTGGACATCCAAGGACACTTCAACTTCTATCAAGTCACCGATACCTGTCGAAGGTGTGAAGAACACCATAGCTCATGCTACAAGAGCAAGGTAGGTTATAAATTTCTTGTAGTACGGGGGACTGCACAGTTCTTGAGTCGCAAGGAGTTTGTAATCAACCTATAGTCGGCAGTAAGTGGCGGACTTTTGAGTCCATACAAGTAAGTTTGTCAGCCATCAGTGAATGAAATATGCTGACATAGCACCCCCCCCTAGGGGTAATTTATAATCTTACAAATTATAACTCATTTACAGCCCGTTGAGAGATGACTTCGACGGCTTCTCAAGACCTCGTCTGCAGGGGCGGCTGTGCAGGCGATGAGCTGTCTTTCTAAGTTAAGTACAAACTCTTTAAACTTAGCTGGTAATGTCATTTCTCAACAGAGGTGGTGACACTCAGGCACCACACTCCAGCAGAGGTGATGACCCGCGGCCTCCAAACTCCAGCAAAGGTGATGACCCACAGCCACCACACTGTAGCAGAGGTGATGACACACAGCCACCACACACCAGTAGCAGTGACGACCCACAGCCACCACACTCCAGCAGCAGTGACGACCCACAGATACCACACACGAGCAGCAGTGACGACCCACAGCCACCACACTCCAGCAGAGGTGATGACACGCAACCACCACACTCCAGCAGAGGTGATGACGCACAGTCACCACACTCCAGCAAAGGTGATGACATGCAGCCACCACATTGCTTCAGAGGTGATGACACGCAGCCACCACACGCAAACAGAGGAGGTGATGACACGCTGCCAACACACTCCAGCAGCAGTGCCGACCCTCAGCCACCACACTTCAGCAGAGGTGATGACACGCAGCCACCACACTCCAGCAGAGCTGACGACCCACAGCCACCACACTCCAACAGAGGTGATGACATGCAGCCACCACACTCCAGCAGAAGTGATGACCCACAGCCACCACACTCCAGCAGAGGTGACGACCCACAGCCACCACACTCCAACAGAGGTGATGACACGCAGCCACCACACTCCAGCAGAAGTGACGACCCACAGCCACCACACTCCAGCAGAATTGATGACACGGAGCCACCACACTCCAGCAGAGGTGACGACCCACAGCCACCACACTCCAGCAGAGGTAATGACACGCAGCCACCACACTCCAGTAGAAGTGACGACCCACAGCCACCACATTCCAACAGAGGTGATGACACGCATCCACCAAACTCCAGCACCAGTGACGACCCACAGCCACCACACTCCAACAGAGATGATGACACGCAGCCATCAAACTCCATCAGAGGTGATGACCCGCGGCCAACAAACTCCAGCAGAGGTGATGACCCACAGCCACAAAACTCCAGCAGAGGTGGTGACACGCAGGCACCACACTCAAGCAGAGATGATGACCCGCAGCCACCAAACTCCAGCAAAGGTGATGACACGCAGCCACCATACTCCAGCAGAGGTGATGACACGCAGCGACCACACTCCACCAGAGGTGATAACCCGTGGCCTCCAAATTCCAGCAAATGTGATGACACGCAGCCATCACACTCCAGCAGAGGTGACTACTCACAGCCACCACACTCCAACAGAGGTGATGACACGCAGCCACCACACTCCAGCAGAGGTGACGATCCACAGCCACCACACTCCAACAGAGGTGATGACACACAGCTACCACACTCCAGCAGAGGTGACGACCCACAGCCACCACACTCCAGCTGAGGTGATGACACGCAGCCACCACATTCCAGCAGAGGTGATGACACGCAGCCACCAAACTCCAGCAGAAGTGATGACCCGCGGCCACCACACTCCAGCAGAGGTGATGACCCACGGCCACCACACTCCAGCAGAGGTGATGACCCGCGGCCACCACACTCCAGCAGAGGTGATGACCAGCGGCAGTAGTATTGTCCGGAAATATGTGCCAAGGAATCAGCGTAAAGAAATATTTGTATGAACTACCTAAGGATAATTTATTAATACAAACCCAAGGAAACAGAAGAGAGAGAGAAAATGGTGTGTGGAGCGATACAGTCAACCTTCGACTGACGAAGACAATTTCAACAGTGAAGGAATTACTGTTTACAAACAGTCCTGACAAAATTGTCACTGTCACTTAACAGGGCTGGTTACAAGCTGGCGATGCTCGTAAACAATATAGTTTTGGCGAGGCAGTAAACAATATAGCTCTGGCGAGGCAGTAAACAATATAGCTCTGGCGAGGCAGTAAACAATATAGCTCTGGCGAGGCAGTAAACAATATAGCTCTGGCGAGGCAGTAAATAATATAGCTCTGGCGAGGCAGTAAACAATATAGCTCTGGCGAGGCAGTAAATAATATAGCTCTGGCGAGGCAGTAAATAATATAGCTCTGGCGAGGCAGTAAACAATATAGCTCTGGCGAGGCAGTAAACAATATAGCTCTGGCGAGGCAGTAAACAATATAGCTCTGGCGAGGCAGTAAACAATATAGCTCTGGCGAGGCAGTAAACAATATAGCTCTGGCGAGGCAGTATAGCTCTGGCGAGGCAGTAAAGTAAACAATATAGCTCTGGCGAGGCAGTAAACAATATAGCTCTGGCGAGGCAGTAAACAATAGGCAGTAAACAATATAGCTCTGGCGAGGCAGTAAAGCTCTGGCGAGGCAGTAAACAATATAGCTCTGGCGAGGCAGTAAACAATATAGCTCTGGCGAGGCAGTAAATAATATAGCTCTGGCGAGGCAGTAAACAATATAGCTCTGGCGAGGCAGTAAATAATATAGCTCTGGCGAGGCAGTAAACAATATAGCTCTGGCGAGGCAGTAAACAATATAGCTCTGGCGAGGCAGTAAACAATATAGCTCTGGCGAGGCAGTAAACAATATAGCTCTGGCGAGGCAGTAAATAATATAGCTCTGGCGAGGCAGTAAATAATATAGCTCTGGCGAGGCAGTAAACAATATAGCTCTGGCGAGGCAGTAAATAATATAGCTCTGGCGAGGCAGTAAACAATATAGCTCTGGCGAGGCAGTAAATAATATAGCTCTGGCGAGGCAGTAAACAATATAGCTCTGGCGAGGCAGTAAACAATATAGCTCTGGCGAGGCAGTAAACAATATAGCTCTGGCGAGGCAGTAAACAATATAGCTCTGGCGAGGCAGTAAACAATATAGCTCTGGCGAGGCAGTAAACAATATAGCTCTGGCGAGGCAGTAAACAATATAGCTCTGGCGAGGCAGTAAACAATATAGCTCTGGCGAGGCAGTAAACAATATAGCTCTGGCGAGGCAGTAAACAATATAGCTCTGGCGAGGCAGTAAATAATATAGCTCTGGCGAGGCAGTAAACAATATAGCTCTGGCGAGGCAGTAAATAATATAGCTCTGGCGAGGCAGTAAACAATATAGCTCTGGCGAGGCAGTAAATAAAAGTATTTTGACATGTGCGGTTTATCTCTCTCAAGATGAGCAGATGAAAAAAATCGCTACATTCCCAGCAAAAAGAAATATAAAATAAAACAGAGAAAGACACAGTCAGTGTTAAGAGGTAGACATACAGTCAGTGTTAAGAGGTAGACATACAGTCAGTGTTAAGAGGTAGACATACAGTCAGTGTTAAGAGGTAGACATACAGTCAGTGTTAAGAGGTAGACATACAGTCAGTGTTAAGAGGTAGACATACAGTCAGTGTTAAGAGGTAGACATACAGTCAGTGTTAAGAGGTAGACATACAGTCAGTGTTAAGAGGTAGACATACAGTCAGTGTTAAGAGGTAAACATAGCACGGGTGGGGCTTGAACCCGCTGTTAGAGTCATAAAACTCGTGGCGTGGTTTGTTTACTATCGTGTCATTACGATTTCGCTAGTCAAGAAGTAAAAATTTAGTCAGTGTTAAGAGGCAGACATAACTCACGAAATCGTAATGACACGATCGCAAACAAACCATAGCAAGGGTGGGGTTAGAACCCGAGATCAGAGAGTCTCAAAACTCCTGACCGACGCTTTAGCCACGCTCCAGCTAGCTTCAATAAGACTTGAACTAGAGTCCGTCATGGCCACTCTAGCGGGAGATTCGTCTGTAAAAACTTGCATTTGTGGTCACAGTGGTGCCTATACTAACCTTCATATGGTGTAGGAATGTAATTAGTTGGATGAATCTTCTTGGAGCTAGGTGGCCCAGTGGCTAACGCGTCGGTCTAGAGTTTTGAGAGACTAATCGTGGGTTCTAACCCCACCCGTGGTATGGTTTGTTAGGCAGTCATAGTCAGTGTTAAGAGAGAGACATAGTCAATGTTAAGAAGGAGACATTCAACCAGTGTTATGAGGGAGACATTCAGCCAGTTTTATGAGGGAGACATTCAACCAGTGTTATGAGGGAGACATTCAACCAGTGTTATGAGGGAGACATTCAACCAGTGTTATGAGGGAGACATTCAACCAGTGTTATGAGGGAGACATTCAACTAGTGTTATGAGGGAGACATTCAACCAGTGTTATGAGGGAGACATTCAACCAGTGTTATGAGGGAGACATTCAACCAGTGTTATGAGGGAGACATTCAACCAGTGTTATGAGGGAGACATTCAACCAGTGTTATGAGGGAGACATTCAACCAGTGTTATGAGGGAGACATTCAACCAGTGTTATGAGGGAGACATTCAACCAGTGTTATGAGGGAGACATATTGCACTCTTTAACAACCATCGAAAATTCAGAAGGCCTGAGCTTGCTACCATCTGCAGCTCATAAGGCTGCCATCCCCACGAGCCCCTTCGAGGCGGGGTGGATGGCAGACCAGAGGCCTAGCTTCTCCCTACGAGCTCCGTGAGGGCGGGGAATGTGGCTAGGCCTGGGGACACTTGATCCCAAAGATGAGGAGGTAATTGTCCCTCCTCCCATGGGAGACTTAAGTCTCGAGACACTCCCCAGATAGGGAGCCAAGGCCGGGTCACCACTACTTGGAAAAGACCCGGGCCGGGAGAATACCGGTGAATAAAAAAAAAAAAAAAAAAAAAAACATCGAAAAATATGTATTATGGCCTGCTGACTTAATTTGCTTTAAAAATCGATGAACCAGTTTGAGAACCATATCGCTAGAAGTGATGCAAGGATGGAGGAGTATGTGAAGAGAAAAAGAGAGGTTAAGAGAGTGGTGAAGTAATGTAAAAAGAGAGCAAATGAGAGAGTGAGAAATGTTATCAACAATTTTTTTTTTAAATATGAAAAAAAAAAATTGGAGAGAGATTAATAAGTTTCCTCAACTTATTAATCTCTGGATCTGTTAGTTTAAAATAGGAGAGGAGAGGTCTTAAACGGAGAGTTAGAAGTATCGAGAAAATGGAGAGAATATTTCGAGGAATTCTTAAATGTTGGTGAAGATAGAGAAACTATGATTTCGTGTATAGGCAAGGAGGAATAACATCCTATAGAAGTGAGGAAGAGCTAGTTGCGAGTGTGGGAGAAGTGAGTGAGGAAGTGTGAGGAATGAGAGGGGGGTAAGGCAGCCGGGATTGATGGGATAAAGAGAGAGATGTTAAAAGCAGGTGGGGATATAGTTTTGGAGTAGTTGGTGCTTTTATTTAATAAATGTATGGAAGAGGGTAAGGTACCTAGGGATTGGCAGAGAGCATGCATAGTTCCTTTGTATAAAGGCAAAGGGGATAAAAGAGAATGCAAAAATTTATAGGGGAATAAGTCTGTTTAGTATACCTGTTAAAGTGTATGATAGTTATTATTGAAAGAATTAAGAGTAAGACGGAGAACAGGACAGCAGATGATGACGGAGACAGCAGATGATGACGGAGACAGCAGATGATGACGGAGACAGCAGATGGTGACGGAGACAGCAGATGATGACGGAGACAGCAGATGATGACGGAGACAGCAGATGATGACGGAGACAGCAGATGATGACGGAGACAGCAGATGATGACGGAGACAGCAGATGATGACGGAGACAGCAGATGATGACGGAGACAGCAGATGATGACGGAGACAGCAGATGATGACGGAGACAGCAGATGATGACGGAGACAGCAGATGATGACGGAGACAGCAGATGATGACGGAGACAGCAGATGATGACGGAGACAGCAGATGATGACGGAGACAGCAGATGATGACGGAGACAGCAGATGACGGAGACAGCAGATGATGACGGAGACAGCAGATGATGACGGAGACAGCAGATGATGACGGAGACAGCAGATGATGACGGAGACAGCAGATGATGACGGAGACAGCAGATGATGACGGAGACAGCAGATGATGACGGAGACAGCAGATGATGACGGAGACAGCAGATGATGACGGAGACAGCAGATGATGACGGAGACAGCAGATGGTGACGGAGACAGCAGATGGTGACGGAGACAGCAGATGGTGACGGAGACAGCAGATGGTGACGGAGACAGCAGATGGTGACGGAGACAGCAGATGGTGACGGAGACAGCAGATGGTGACGGAGACAGCAGATGGTGACGGAGACAGCAGATGGTGACGGAGACAGCAGATGGTGACGGAGACAGCAGATGATGACGGAGACAGCAGATGGTGACGGAGACAGCAGATGGTGACGGAGACAGCAGATGGTGACGGAGACAGCAGATGGTGACGGAGACAGCAGATGGTGACGGAGACAGCAGATGGTGACGGAGACAGCAGATGGTGACGGAGACAGCAGATGGTGACGGAGACAGCAGATGGTGACGGAGACAGCAGATGGTGACGGAGACAGCAGATGGTGACGGAGACAGCAGATGGTGACGGAGACAGCAGATGGTGACGGAGACAGCAGATGGTGACGGAGACAGCAGATGTGACGGAGACAGCAGATGATGACGGAGACAGCAGATGGTGACGGAGACAGCAGATGGTGAGGGAGACAGCAGATGGTGACGGAGACAGCAGATGGTGAGGGAGACAGCAGATGGTGACGGAGACAGCAGATGGTGACGGAGACAGCAGATGGTGACGGAGACAGCAGATGGTGACGGAGACAGCAGATGGTGACGGAGACAGCAGATGGTGACGGAGACAGCAGATGGTGAGGGAGACAGCAGATGGTGACGGAGACAGCAGATGGTGAGGGAGACAGCAGATGGTGACGGAGACAGCAGATGGTGAGGGAGACAGCAGATGGTGACGGAGACAGCAGATGGTGACGGAGACAGCAGATGGTGACGGAGACAGCAGATGGTGACGGAGACAGCAGATGGTGACGGAGACAGCAGATGGTGACGGAGACAGCAGATGATGACGGAGACAGCAGATGGTGACGGAGACAGCAGATGGTGACGGAGACAGCAGATGGTGACGGAGACAGCAGATGGTGACGGAGACAGCAGATGGTGACGGAGACAGCAGATGGTGACGGAGACAGCAGATGGTGACGGAGACAGCAGATGGTGACGGAGACAGCAGATGGTGACGGAGACAGCAGATGGTGACGGAGACAGCAGATGGTGACGGAGACAGCAGATGGTGAGGGAGACAGCAGATGAACAAGGAAGCTATAAGAAGGGTAGGGGGTGTGTAGACCGTCTGTTTACAGTAAGTAGAATTACCGACAATGTGTTAGGTAAAAGAACACAAGTGCAACTAATGTGACATTTTATTGTGGCAACGTTTCGCTCTCCAGGAGCTTTATCAAGCCGTTACGACTTGAATAGTGATAGAGTGAAACATATAGGTGAACAGTGATACAGTGAAACATGTAGGTGAACAGTGATACAGTGAAACATGTAGGTGAACAGTAATACAGTGAAACATTTAGGTGAACAGTGATACAGTGAAACATGTAGGTGAACAGTGATACAGTGAAACATGTAGGTGAACAGTGATACAGTGAAACATGTAGGTAAACAGTGATACAGTGAAACATGTAGGTGAACAGTAATACAGTGAAACATTTAGGTGAACAGTGATACAGTGAAACATGTAGGTAAACAGTAATACAGTGAAACATGTAGGTAAACAGTAATACAGTGAAACATGTAGGTAAACAGTGATACAGTGAAACATGTAGGTAAACAGTAATACAGTGAAACATGTAGGTAAACAGTAATACAGTGAAACATGTAGGTAAACAGTAATACAGTGAAACATGTAGGTAAACAGTGATACAGTGAAACATTTAGGTGAACAGTGATACAGTGAAACATGTAGGTGAACAGTGATACAGTGAAACATGTAGGTGAACAGTGATACAGTGAAACATGTAGGTGAACAGTAATACAGTGAAACATTTAGGTGAACAGTGATACAGTGAAACATGTAGGTGAACAGTGATACAGTGAAACATGTAGGTGAACAGTGATACAGTGAAACATGTAGGTAAACAGTAATACAGTGAAACATGTAGGTAAACAGTGATACAGTGAAACATGTAGGTAAACAGTGATACAGTGAAACATGTAGGTAAACAGTAATACAGTGAAACATGTAGGTAAACAGTAATACAGTGAAACATGTAGGTAAACAGTGATACAGTGAAACATGTAGGTAAACAGTAATACAGTGAAACATGTAGGTAAACAGTAATACAGTGAAACATGTAGGTAAACAGTAATACAGTGAAACATGTAGGTAAACAGTAATACAGTGAAACATGTAGGTAAACAGTAATACAGTGAAACATGTAGGTAAACAGTAATACAGTGAAACATGTAGGTAAACAGTAATACAGTGAAACATGTAGGTGAACAGTGATACAGTGAAACATATAGGTAAACAGTAATACAGTGAAACATGTAGGTGAACGGTGATACAGTGAAACATGTAGGTGAACAGTGATAGTGAAACATATAGGTAACCAGTAATACAGTGAAACATGTAGGTGAACAGTGATACAGTGAAACATGTAGGTGAACAGTAATACAGTGAAACATGTAGGTGAACAGTGATACAGTGAAATATGTAGGTGAACAGTGATACAGTGAAACATGTAGGTGAACAGTGATACAGTGAAACATGTAGGTGAACAGTGATACAGTGAAACATGTATGTGAACGGTGATACAGTGAAACATGTAGGTAAACAGTAATACAGTGAAACATGTAGGTGAACAGTGATACAGTGAAACATATAGGTAAACAGTGATACAGTGAAACATGTAGGTGAACGGTGATACAGTGAAACATGTAGGTGAACGGTGATACAGTGAAACATGTAGGTGAACAGTAATACAGTGAAACATGTAGGTGAACGGTGATACAGTGAAACATGTAGGTGAACGGTGATACAGTGAAACATGTAGGTGAACGGTGATACAGTGAAACATGTAGGTGAACGGTGATACAGTGAAACATGTAGGTGAACAGTAATACAGTGAAACATGTAGGTGAACGGTGATACAGTGAAACATGTAGGTGAACGGTGATACAGTGAAACATGTAGGTGAACGGTGATACAGTGAAACATGTAGGTAAACAGTGATACAGTGAAACATGTAGGTGAACGGTGATACAGTGAAACATGTAGGTGAACGGTGATACAGTGAAACATGTAGGTGAACGGTGATACAGTGAAACATGTAGGTAAACAGTGATACAGTGAAACATATAGGTAAACAGTGATACAGTGAAACATATAGGTAAACAGTAATACAGTGAAACATATAGGTGAACAGTAATACAGTGAAACATATAGGTGAACGGTATTTAGATAAGGGTAAAGAGGTTTTTGTGGCATTTATGGATTTGGAAAAGGCGTATGACAGGGTGGATAGGGGGGCAATGTGGCAGATGTTGCAAAAAAAATGTATGGAATAAGAAGTTGGTTATGGAAAGCAGTGAAGAGTTTTTACGAGGATAGTGAGGCTCAAGTTAGAGTATGTAGGAAAGAGGGAGATTATTTTCCAGTAAAAGTAGGCCATAGACAAGGATGTGTGATGTCACCGTAGTTGTTTAATATATTTATAGATGGGGTTGTAAGAGAAGTAAATGCTCGGGTGTTGGCAAGAGGTGTGAGGTTAAAAGATAAAGAATCTAACACAAAGTGGGAGTTGTCACAGTTGCTCTTTGCTGATGACACTGTGCTTTTGGGAGATTCTGAAGAGAAGTATGTAAAAGAAGGAAATTAAAAGTGAATATAAGGAAGACTAAGGTGATGAAAATGACAAAAAAAATAGATAGCGATAGAGTGTATATCAGATTGGAGGGAGAGAGCATGAAGGAGGTGAATACATTCAGATATTTGGGAGTGGATGTGTCAGCAGATGGGTCTATGAAAGATGAGGTGAATCATAGAATTGACGAGGGGAAAAAGGTGAGTGGTGCACTGAGAAATCTGAGGTGACTAAGAACCTTGTCCATGAAAGCAAAGAGGGGAATGTGTGAGAGTATAGTTTTACCAACGCTCTTGTGTGGGTGTGAAACATGAGTGGTGAATGTTGCAACAAAGAGAAGGCTGGAGGCAGTGAAGATGTCATGTCTCAGGGCAATATGTGGAGTGAATATAATGCAGAGAAATCGGGACTACCAAAACTATTATCCAAAGTTAAGAGGGAGACATGCAGCCAGGGTTGAGTGACATGCAGCCAGAGTTGAGTGACATGCAGGCAGAGTTAATTAAGAGAGTGACAAGCAGCCAGAGTTAAGAGAGTGATATGCAGCAAGAACTGAGTGACATGCAGCCAGAATTAAGTGAGTGATTTGCAGCCAGAATTAAGTGAGTGACATGCAGCCAGAATTGAGTGAGTGACATGCAGCCAGAATTAAGTGAGTGACATGCAGCCAGAATTAAATGAGTAACATGCAGCCAGAATTGAGTGACATGCAGCCAGAATTGAGTGACATGCAGTCAGAATTAAGTGAGTGACATGCAGTCAGAATTAAGTGAGTGATATGCAGTCAGAATTAAGTGAGTGACATGCAGCCAGAGTTAAGTGAGAGACATGCAGCCAGAGTTAAGTGAGAGACATGCAGTCAGTGTTAAGTAAGTGACATGCAGCCAGAGTTAAGTGAGAGACATGCAGCCAGAGTTAAGTGAGTGACATGCATCCTGAGTTAAGTGAGTGACATGCATCCTGAGTTAAGTGAGTGACATGCAGCCAGAGTTAAGTGAGTGACATGCAGCCAGAGTTAAGTGAGTGACATGCAGCCAGAGTTAAGTGAGTGACATGCAGCCAGAGTTAAGTGAGAGACATGCAGCCAGAGTTAAGTGAGTGACATGCAGTCAGTGTTAAGTAAGTGACATGCAGCCAGAGTTAAGTGAGACATGCACATGCATGCCAGTGTAAGTAAGTGACATGCAGCCAGAGTTAAGTGAGAGACATGCAGCCAGTGTTAAGTAAGTGACATGCAGCCAGAGTTAAGTGAGAGACATTAAGTGACATGCAGCCAGAGCAGTGACATGCAGCCAGTGTTAAGTAAGTGACATGCAGCCAGAAAGTGGACATGCAGCAGAGTTAAGTAAGTGACATGCAGCCAAGTTAAGAGACATGCAGCATGCAGCCAGAGTTAAGTGAGTGATATGCAGCCAGAGTTAAGTGAGTAACATGGAGCCAGTGTTAAGTAAGTGACATGTATCCAAAGTAAGTTAAGAAAGTGACATGCAGAGAGGATTAAGTGAGACATGCAGCAAGAGTTAAGCGAGTGACATGCAGCCAGAGTTAAGTGAGTGACATGCAGCCGTAGTTAAGTGAGTGACATGTAGCCAGAGTTAAGTGAGTGACATGCAGCCAGAGTTAAGTGAGTGACATGCAGCCAGAGTTAAGTGAGTGACATGCAGCCAGAGTTAAGTGAGTGACATGCAGCCAGAGTTAAGTGAGTGACATGCAGCCAGAGTTAAGTGAGTGACATGCAGCCAGAGTTAAGTGAGTGACATGCAGCCAGAGTTAAGTGAGTGACATGCAGCCAGAGTTAAGTGAGTGACATGCAGCCAGAGTTAAGTGAGTGACATGCAGCCAGAGTTAAGTGAGCAACATGCAGCCAGTGTTAAGTAAGTGACATGCAGCCAGAGTTAAGTGAGTGACATGCAGCCAGAGTTAAGTGAGTGACATGCAGCCAGAGTTAAGTGAGTGACATGCAGCCAGAGTTAAGTGAGTGACATGCAGCCAGAGTTAAGTGAGTGACATGCAGCCAGAGTTAAGTGAGTGACATGCAGCCAGAGTTAAGTAAGTGACATGCAGCCAGAGTTAAGTAAGTGACATGCAGCCAGAGTTAAGTAAGTGACATGCAGCCAGTGTTAAGTAAGTGACATGCAGCCAGAGTTAAGTAAGTGACATGCAGCCAGAGTTAAGTAAGTGACATGCAGCCAGTGTTAAGTAAGTGACATGCAGCCAGAGTTAAGTAAGTGACATGCAGCCAGAGTTAAGTAAGTGACATGCAGCCAGTGTTAAGTAAGTGACATGCAGCCAGAGTTAAGTAAGTGACATGCAGCCAGAGTTAAGTAAGTGACATGCAGCCAGAGTTAAGTGACATGCAGCCAGAGTTAAGTAAGTGACATGCAGCCAGAGTTAAGTGAGAGACATGCAGCCAGAGTTAAGTGAGTGACATGCAGCCAGAGTTAAGTGAGTGACATGCAGCCAGAGTTAAGTGAGTGACATGCAGCCAGAGTTAAGTAAGTGACATGCAGCCAGAGTTAAGTGAGAGACATGCAGCCAGTGTTAAGTGAGTGACATGCAGCCAGTGATAAGTAAGTGACATGCAGCCAGAGTTAAGTGAGTGACATGCAGCCAGTGTTAAGTAAGTGACATGCAGCCAGAGTTAAGTGAGAGACATGCAGCCAGTGTTAAGTAAGTGACATGCAGCCAGAGTTAAGTGAGTGACATGCAGCCAGAGTTAAGTAAGTGACATGCAGCCAGAGTTAAGTGAGTGACATGCAGCCAGAGTTAAGTGAGTGACATGCAGCCAGAGTTAAGTAAGTGACATGCAGCCAGAGTTAAGTAAGTGACATGCAGCCAGAGTTAAGTGAGTGACATGCAGCCAGAGTTAAGTAAGTGACATGCAGCCAGAGTTAAGTAAGTGACATGCAGCCAGAGTTAAGTAAGTGACATGCAGCCAGAGTTAAGTAAGTGACATGCAGCCAGAGTTAAGTAAGTGACATGCAGCCAGAGTTAAGTAAGTGACATGCAGCTGCTCCATGTCAGTTTTTTAACATTCACCTTCATATCTTTTCACCTATTCAAATTATATATTATATACAATATTAAGAATTACCCTGAAATATATTCACAGTGTTAAATGCGTCATTCTCAAATTTTGTTAAAATGTGGTAGGTGGAGACTCTGGCTCAACATGTGGTAGGTGGAGACTCTGGCTCAACATGTGGTAGGTGGAGACTCTGGCTCAACATGTGGTAGGTGGAGACTCTGGCTCAACATGTGGTAGGTGGAGACTCTGGCTCAACATGTGGTAGGTGGAGACTCTGGCTCAACATGTGGTAGGTGGAGACTCTGGCTCAACATGTGGTAGGTGGAGACTCTGGCTCAACATGTGGTAGGTGGAGACTCTGGCTCAACATGTGGTAGGTGGAGACTCTGGCTCAACATGTGGTAGGTGGAGACTCTGGCTCAACATGTGGTAGGTGGAGACTCTGGCTCAACATGTGGTAGGTGGAGACTCTGGCTCAACATGTGGTAGGTGGAGACTCTGGCTCAACATGTGGTAGGTGGAGACTCTGGCTCAACATGTGGTAGGTGGAGACTCTGGCTCAACATGTGGTAGGTGGAGACTCTGGCTCAACATGTGGTAGGTGGAGACTCTGGCTCAACATGTGGTAGGTGGAGACTCTGGCTCAACATGTGGTAGGTGGAGACTCTGGCTCAACATGTGGTAGGTGGAGACTCTGGCTCAACATGTGGTAGGTGGAGACTCTGGCTCAACATGTGGTAGGTGGAGACTCTGGCTCAACATGTCTGGCTCAACATGTGGTAGGTGGAGACTCTGGCTCAACATGTGGTAGGTGGAGACTCTGGCTCAACATGTGGTAGGTGGAGACTCTGGCTCAACATGTGGTAGGTGGAGACTCTGGCTCAACATGTGGTAGGTGGAGACTCTGGCTCAACATGTGGTAGGTGGAGACTCTGGCTCAACATGTGGTAGGTGGAGACTCTGGCTCAACATGTGGTAGGTGGAGACTCTGGCTCAACATGTGGTAGGTGGAGACTCTGGCTCAACATGTGGTAGGTGGAGACTCTGGCTCAACATGTGGTAGGTGAAGACTCTGGCTCAACATGTGGTAGGTGGAGACTCTGGCTCAACATGTGGTAGGTGGAGACTCTGGCTCAACATGTGGTAGGTGGAGACTCTGGCTCAACATGTGGTAGGTGGAGACTCTGGCTCAACATGTGGTAGGTGGAGACTCTGGCTCAACATGTGGTAGGTGGAGACTCTGGCTCAACATGTGGTAGGTGGAGACTCTGGCTCAACATGTGGTAGGTGGAGAGACTTGCTCAATGTGTGGTAGGTGGAGAGACTTACTCAACATGTGGTAGGTGGAGACTCTGGCTCAACATGTGGTAGGTGGAGACTCTGGCTCAACATGTGGTAGGTGGAGAGACTGGCTCAACATGTGGTAGGTGGAGACTCTGGCTCAACATGTGGTAGGTGGAGACTCTGGCTCAACATGTGGTAGGTGGAGACTCTGGCTCAACATGTGGTAGGTGGAGACTCTGGCTCAACATGTGGTAGGTGGAGACTCTGGCTCAACATGTGGTAGGTGGAGACTCTAGCTCAATATGTGGTAGGTGGAGACTCTAGCTCAATATGTGGTAGGTGGAGACTCTGGCTCAACATGTGGTAGGTGAAGACTGTGGCTCAACATGTGGTAGGTGGAGACTCTAGCTCAACATGTGGTAGGTGGAGACTCTGGCTCAACATGTGGTAGGTGGAGACTCTGGCTCAACATGTGGTAGGTGGAGACTCTGGCTCAACATGTGGTAGGTGGAGACTCTAGCTCAACATGTGGTAGGTGGAGACTCTGGCTCAACATGTGGTAGGTGGAGAGACTGGCTCAACATGTGGTAGGTGGAGACTCTGGCTCATCATGTGGTAGGTGGAGAGACTGGCTCAACATGTGGTAGGTGGAGACTCTGGCTCAACATGTGGTAGGTGGAGAGACTGGCTCAACATGTGGTAGGTGGAGACTCTGGCTCAACATGTGGTAGGTGGAGACTCTGGCTCAACATGTGGTAGGTGGAGAGACTGGCTCAACATGTGGTAGGTGGAGACTCTAGCTCAACATCTGGTAGGTGGAGACTCTGGCTCAACATGTGGTAGGTGAAGACTCTGGCTCAACATGTGGTAGGTGGAGACTCTAGCTCAACATCTGGTAGGTAGAGACTCTGGCTCAACATCTGGTAGGTGGAGACTCTGGCTCAACATGTGGTATGTGGAGAGACTGGCTCAACATGTGGTATGTGGAAAGACTGGCTCAACATGTGGTAGGTGGAGACTCTCGCTCAACATGTGGTAGGTGGAGACTCTGGCTCAACATGTGGAAGGTGAAGACATCGGCGCAACATGTGGTACGTGGAGACTCTGGCTCAACATGCGGAAGGTGAAGACTTCGGCTCAACATATGGTACGTGGGGAGACTGGCTCAATATGTGGTATGTGGAGACTCTGCTCAACATATGGTAGGTGGAGACTCTGGCTCAACATGTGGTAGGTGGAGACTCTGGTTCAACATGTGGAAGGTGAAGACTTCGGCTCAACATGTGGTATGTGGAGACTCTGGCTCAACATGTAGTATGTGGAGACTCTGCTCAACATGTGGTATGTGGAGACTCTGGCTCAACATGTGGTAGGTGGACACTCTGGCTCAACATGTGGTAGGTGGAGATTCTGGCTCAACATGTGGTAGGTGAAGACTCCGGCTCAACATGTGGTAGGTGGAGACTGGCTCAACATGTGGTAGGTGAAGACTCCAGCTCAACATGTGGTAGGTGAAGACTTCGGCTCAACATGGGGTAGGTGAAGACTCTGGCTCAACATGTGGTAGGTGGAGACTCCGGCTCAACATGTGGAAGGTGAAGACTCCGGCTCAGCATGGGGTAGGTGAAGACTCTGGCTCAACATGTGGTAGGTGAAGACTGCGGCTCAACATGTGGTAGGTGGAGACTCCGGCTCAGCATGGGGTAGGTGGTGACTCCGGCTCAACATGTGGAAGGTGAAGACTCCGGCTCAGCATGGGGTAGGTGGAGACTCCGGCTCAACATGTGGAAGGTGAAGACTGCGGCTCAACATGTGGTAGGTGGAGACTCCGGCTCAACATGTGGTAGGTGGAGACTCTGGCTCAACATATGGAAGTTGAAGACTTCGGCTCAACATGGGGTAGGTGAAGACTCTGGCTCAACATGTGGTAGGTGCAGACTCCGGCTCAACATGTGGAAGGTGAAGACTCCGGCTCAGCATGGGGTAGGCGAAGACTCTGGCTCAACATGTGGTAGGTGAAGACTGCGGCTCAACATGTGGTAGGTGGAGACTCCGGCTCAGCATGGGGTAGGTGGAGACTCCGGCTCAACATGTGGAAGGTGAAGACTCCGGCTCAGCATGGGGTAGGTGGAGACTCCGGCTCAACATGTTTTAGGTGGAGACTCTGGCTCAACATATGGAAGTTGAAGACTTCGGCTCAACATGGGGTAGGTGAAGCCTCTGGCTCAACATGTGGTAGGTGGAGACTCTGCATCAATATGTGGTAGTTGGAGACTTTGGCTCAACATGTGGTAGGTGGAGACTCTGGCTCAACATGTGGTAGGTGAACACTCTGGCTCAACATGTGGTAGGTGGACACTCTTACTCAACATGTGGTAGGTGGAGAGACTGGCTCAACATGTGGTAGGTGAAGACTCTGGCTCAACATGTAGTAGGTGGAGACTCTGGCTCAACATGTGGTAGGTGAACACTCTGGCTCAACATGTGGTAGGTGGAGACTCTGGCTTAACATGTGGTTGGTGAAGATTCTGGCTCAACATGTGGTAGGTGAAGACTCTGGCTCAACATGTGGTAGGTGGACACTCTGGCTTAACATGTGGTTGGTGAAGACTCTGGCTCAACATGTGGTAGGTGGAGACTCTGGCTCAACATGTGGTTGGTGGGGACTCTGGCTCAACATGTGGTAGGTGGAGACTCTGGCTCAACATGTGGTAGGTGGAGACTCTTGCTCAACATGTGGTAGGTGGAGACTCTTGCTCAACATGTGGTAGGTGGAGACTCTGGCTCAACATGTGGTAGGTGGAGACTCTGGCTCAACATGTGGTATGTGGAGAGACTGGCTCAATATGTTGTAGGTGGAGACTCTGGCTTAACATGTTGTTGGTGAAGATTCTGGCTCAACATGTGGTAGGTGAAGACTCTGGTTCAACATGTGGTAGGTGAAGACTCTGGCTTAATATGTGGTAAGTGGAGACTCTGGCTCAACATGTTGTAGGCGGAGACTCTGGCTCAACATGTGGTAGGTGAAGACTCTGGCTTAATATGTGGTAAGTGGAGACTCTGGCTCAACATGTTGTAGGCGGAGACTCAGGCTCAATATGTGGTAGGTGGAGACTCCGGCTCAACATGGGGTAGGTGAAGACTCTGGCTCAACATTTGATAGGTGGAGACTCTGGCCCAACATGTGGTAGGTGGGGAGACTGGCTCAGCATGTGGTAGGTGAAGACTCTGGCTGAACATGTGGTAGGTGGAGACTTTGGCTCAACATGTGGTAGGTGGAGACTCTGGCTCAACATGTGGTATGTGGAGACTCTGGCTCAACATGTGGTAGGTGGAGACTTTGGCTTAACATGTGATAGGTGGAGACTCTGGCTCAACATGTGGTAGGTGGAGACTCTGGCTCAACATGTGGTAGGTGGAGACTCTGGCTAAACATGTGGTAGGTGGAGACTCTGGCTCAACATGTGGTAGATGAAGACTGTGGCTCAACATGTAGTAGGTGAGACTTTGGCTTAACATGTGGTAGCTGAAGACTCTTGCTCAACATGTGGTAGGTGAAGACTCTGGCTCAACATGTGGTAGGTGAAGACTGTGGCTCAACATGTGGTAAGTGGAGAGACTGGCTCAACATGTCGTAGGTGGAGACTCTGGCTCAACATGTAGCTTTTGAAGACTCTGGCTCAACGTGTTGTAGGTGGAGACTCTGGCTCAACATGTGGTAGGTGGAGACTCTGGCTCAACATGTGGTAGGTGGAGACTCTGGCTCAACATGTGGTAGGTGGAGACTCTGGCTCAACATGTGGTAGGTGGAGACTCTGGCTCAACATGTGGTAGGTGGAGACTCTGGCTCAACATGTGGTAGGTGGAGACTCTAGCTCAACATGTGGTAGGTGGAGACTCTGGCTCAACATGTGGTAGGTGGAGACTCTGGCTCAACATGTGGTAGGTGGAGACTCTGGCTCAACATGTGGTAGGTGGAGACTCTGGCTCCTCTGACATAAGTGGATCGTATTTAGTAGAAATTTTGCATGTTTAATGAAGTGTGTAGTTGCCACTTTTAATGTGGAAATGGTAGAGAATTATTTAATGTTATTGCATTATTTTGCCGTCATGCTGGTGAGGAGCTCAGTCCAAATGATCTGTACTTATCTCTTCTTTGTTTTGTTCGAATATGAATGACAAGTATTCCACGGGCACAATATCACCCCTCCGGGTTCAACATTTTCCTCTTATTAAAATATAACCATTGAGAAAGGCATCAATCTTTGGTGTTTGATGCATCGTATGAAATTAATGGAATGTTTCATGTTTTACGATGTTTAGGCATTAATTTGGATTTAAACTTTTCTTCGCTGATTACGTGAAAACACAATGTATATGAATGTCTTAATTTACCATTTTTATTCAGGATTTTTAGCTTTTAACTTCCAAATGATGATGGCTTGAATTATTCTTCTGATTCCCTTCAGATAATCAACACTAATATTTAACTGCATTATCAGCTTATAGTGGACTTTGTACTGGAGTCAGAGAATTCACGAATGTCTTTCTTTGAAGCACAAGGGACTTGCGTTTTACAATACGGGGATACCTTTCTTTGAGGCACAGGGGACTTGCGTTTTACAATACGGGGATACCTTTCTTTAAGGCACAGGGGACTTGCGTTTTACAATACGGGGATACCTTTCTTTGAGGCACAGGGGACTTGCGTTTTACAATACGGGGATACCTTTCTTTGAGGCACAGGGGACTTGCGTTTTACAATACGTGGATACCTTTCTTTGAGGCACAGGGGACTTGCGTTTTACAATACGTGGATACCTTTCTTTGAGGCACAGGGGACTTGCGTTTTACAATACGTGGATACCTTTCTTTGAGGCACATGGGACTTGCGTTTTACAATACGTGGATACCTTTCTTTGAGGCACAGGGGACTTGCGTTTTACAATACGGGGATACCTTTCTTTGAGGCACAGGGGACTTGCGTTTTACAATACGGGGATACCTTTCTTTGAGGCACAGGGGACTTGCGTTTTACAATACGGGGATACCTTTCTTTGAGGCACAGGGGACTTGCGTTTTACAATACGGGGATACCTTTCTTTGAGGCACAGGGGACTGTAGTTTTACAATACGTGGATACCTTTCTTTGAGGCACAGGGGACTTGCGTTTTACAATACGTGGATACCTTTCTTTGAGGCACAGGGGACTTGCGTTTTACAATACGTGGATACCTTTCTTTGAGGCACAGGGGACTTGCGTTTTACAATACGTGGATACCTTTCTTTGAGGCACAGGGGACTTGCGTTTTACAATACGGGGATACCTTTCTTTGAGGCACAGGGGACTTGCGCTTTACAATACGGGGATACCTTTCTTTGAGGCACAGGGGACTTGCGTTTTACAATACGGGGATACCTTTCTTTGAGGCACAGGGGACTGTAGTTTTACAATACGGGGATACCTTTCTTTGAGGCACAGGGGACTTGCGTTTTACAATACGGGGATACCTTTCTTTGAGGCACAGGGGACTGTAGTTTTACAATACGTGGATACCTTTCTTTGAGGCACAGGGGACTTGCGTTTTACAATACGTGGATACCTTTCTTTGAGGCACAGGGGACTTGCGTTTTACAATACGTGGATACCTTTCTTTGAGGCACAGGGGACTTGCGTTTTACAATACGTGGTTACCTTTCTTTGAGGCACATGGGACTTGCGTTTTACAATACGTGGATACCTTTCTTTGAGGCACAGGGGACTTGCGTTTACAATACGGGGATACCTTTCTTTACTTGCGTTTTACAATACGGGGATACCTTTCTTTGAGGCACAGGGGACTTGCGTTTTACAATACGGGGATACCTTTTATTGAGGCACAGGGGACTTGCGTTTTACAATACGGGGATACCTTTCTTTGAGGCACAGGGGACTGTAGTTTTACAATACGTGGATACCTTTCTTTGAGGCACAGGGGACTTGCGTTTTACAATACGTGGATACCTTTCTTTGAGGCACAGGGGACTTGCGTTTTACAATACGTGGATACCTTTCTTTGAGGCACAGGGGACTTGCGTTTTACAATACGTGGATACCTTTCTTTGAGGCACAGGGGACTTGCGTTTTACAATACGGGGATACCTTTCTTTGAGGCACAGGGGACTTGCGTTTTACAATACGGGGATACCTTTCTTTGAGGCACAGGGGACTTGCGTTTTACAATACGGGGATACCTTTCTTTGAGGCACAGGGGACTGTAGTTTTACAATACGGGGATACCTTTCTTTAAGGCACAGGGGACTTGCGTTTTACAATACGGGGATACCTTTCTTTGAGGCACAGGGGACTGTAGTTTTACAGTACATGGATATCTTTCTCGGATAGTGCAGCAACAAAAATTTTTCTAATTATGTACACATAGTGTTCTACTCGTCATGAGTACACCAAGAGGTATATATTTATCTGTGTATATATGGAGAATATTTACTTTAATTTATGTTTCAGGGATTCATCGATAAAATGGTTATAAATATGGCCATAATTTTAAGGCCTCGGCCAGTTGACCAAAAACTTCAGCTGCAGGTCATTATATGAGTAAGACCCACGTCAGGAAACGCTTGTCCTATTTCCTGACGAACTTACCTAACCCATGGATTCAAGTATTCTTCACAGGTGAAGAACAAGTTATATGCAACCTAAATGACCATCTCTTAGGACTGAGAACCAATCAGACAGCCTAACCATCTATTCGTCACCAAGTGAAGAGAAATATTTCAATAAAACTGCATTTGGTCATGTCATTTAATCATGTCCAGAGCATTGTTCTCTTGTTCTATCCTCTCCCAGTCCTTAGTAGCACCATTATTAGTATCCCTCCCTTTTTCTAGCAAAAATAAAGATTTGAGTTGGCTGTATCAGGAAGTTTTTGTCTAGTATTTACCTGCTGCATTCTGAGTGATTTTGTTTGTAAATATTAATATGCAGCTAAATCGCTGCTATAATGCTGCCATTATTAATGAAAAGAGTTATATATGTGTTATAAACAAAAAATAATTTTATTAAGCTTGAAGTTTGAATACGGTTTCGATATCAATGTTGATACCACACACCAACCACTGCTTGAGTTAATATATATCTGCTTTTACTACAACACGAGCAGCACAACAAGAACAAAACAGCATAAATCGATAACTGGAACAATACACAAATAACCTACACATGTGAGAGAGAAAAGCTTATGACTACGTTTCGGTCTGAAATAGACCATTCACAAGTCACACTGACAGAAAATAGGGGCAGTAAACTACTCCCCCTATTTTCTACTGCCACTGCTTCTACCACTACTGCTTCCACTACAACCACTACTTCTGTTTCTTCGTCGCCTTCTCCTGGCCCTGACCCTCTTGCTTATACACCTGGAGTATACCTGGAGTGAGTTCCAGGAGGTCAACGCCCCTTCGGCCCGGATTGGGACCAGGCCTCATGTATACTGGCGCCCTCACTCTTTTATGTGTGGGTTATTTGTGTATAAGCACCACCAACTGTCGTTCATACATCTAGTCATATTGAATATTGAAGACACTCGGAGAAATGCAACAATAACAAAAAAATCGTAACGCTCGTCTAAATCGTGCGTCAGGAACTCCGCCATGTTGAACAGACGACGACAGTTTTGTTGTGCCTTTGCGAACTTGTCGTACCATAAAATTAAACATGAAATTTATTTAGAAAAAAAATCGTTTTAACACAAAATGTGTAAATATAACTCTTGTGGAGCGTTTGAAAATTTTAATGAGGTTACGACTGACTGATCTGAGGCTTGATATAGCCCAGTTGGGGGCTATATCAGTACCCTGTGCTATCCAACTGGGGGCTACATCAGTCCCTTGTGTCATCCAGTTAAGGGCTATATCAGTCCCTTGTGTCATCCAGCTTGACCATTATCGGTCTGTTGTTTCACCTGGGGGTTATCAATGCAGTGTTTCACCTGGGGGTTATCAATGCAGTGTTTCACCTGGGGGTTATCAATGCAGTGTTTCACCTGGGGGTTATCAATGCAGTGTTTCACCTGGGGTTTATCAATGCAGTGTTTCACCTGGGGGTTATCAATGCAGTGTTTCACCTGGGGGTTATCAATGCAGTGTTTCACCTGGGGGTTATCAATGCAGTTTTTCACCTCGGGGTTATCAATGCAGTGTTTCACCTGGAGGTTATCAATGCAATGTTTCACCTGGGAGTTTTCAATGTAATGTTTCACCTGGGGGTTATCAATGAAATGTTTCACCGTGGGGATTATCAATATAATGTATCGCCTGAGGGTTATCAATGCAATGTTTAACCTGGGGGTTATCAATGCAATTTTTCACATGGGAGTTATCAATGCGATGCTTCACCTGGAGGTTATCAATGTAATGTTTCACCTGGGGGTTATCAACGTAATGTTTCACCTGGGGGTTATCAACGTAATGCTTCACCTGGGAGTTTTCAATGCAATGTTTCACCTGGGGGTTATCAACGTAATGTTTCACCTGGGGGTTATCAATGCAATGTTCCACCTGGGGCAATTATCAATCGGCTGGAATAATAATAACTAAGCCGGGACAATGCTCTCATTATTGTTCCCTAACCCAGCACATGTGTCTCACTGTGTTCACACAGTGAGACACATTGTACTATTTTCCCAGACATAATTTGGTTGATGAATAAAATACGTGTACAGCATTTGCGTATCTTTATTTCTGATACTTTTCGCCTACTCACTGGGCTCTTTCTGTCGACTACAGGCGAATGCAACATTGAAGATTGTAGAATGGTTATGAGGTAACCAGTTTCTCAGCGTTGGTTGGAAGCAGTCAGTCCCTTATGACAAGAGGGCTGAAGGACTGACCATCAATGCTGAGGGACTGACCACTAATCCCGAGGGACTGATTACCTCATATCACTGTTATATTCTCTTACATTTGACGGAAGAAGCCTTTACTGCAGGTGCAAAGGTGTCGGCAATAAACGCACCCAATTTCTCACACGAGACTTATTCATTTATGAATATGATTAATACGAAATTTGATTGAAACTTGATCAGTATGACACCATCAATACATAGTGATCAACACTAAGACATAAAGAGGCATATGATGACTGTGGAGAAAATTATTTCTCCGGCTCAGAGACATGGATGTCCCCTGGGGATATGGACGCCACTGGGTACAGTGACGTCCCGAGGCAGGCATCGACTCCCTCAGCCAGGATTTGAGAACTCTCTTTCACCCTCACTTTTAATTAAGGGCACAAAGGCCAAGAACGAGCCAAAGGGCGTCTCTGGTTTGCCATTAACGAGGTGGGAAGGATTACATTTCTTGCAACATTACAGCCTATCTGAGCAGTTTTAAATTAGCACAAAATTACATGTAGATAGGACTTGGTTTTCAACACATTCCAGTAGAGCAATGGACGCCAGTACTTTCCCACACTCTGATATAAAAGCTTGTCGGGAGAAAACCTGGCGATAAGGTGGCCGGGAGCTTGCCTGGTTACCCGACGCAGAAACATTCGTGGCCAATGTCGTGTGCGGTACGTGGTTCTAATGTCGTGCTTGGATACGTGCTTACCAACGAGTGTATCAAGCACCATGGGAGTACATCCGTGTCGCTCACTTCTAATAGCCATCAGGTGACAACAGGCATATGACGAAGTGAGGCTTCCAGCGTCATGTTTTCGTTCAAGACATTGTGTGGGATTTTCTGAGATGAGTCAATACAATTTGAACCACTCAGGAATACTTATCCTTTAGTGGTGACGGCTTCAAAACCACTGTAGCCTCCCACAATGGTTTTACCGTCTAAGCACCCGCCAGGGTTGTGTGGAAGGGGATAGTTCGTAGGGTTAGTACATGCCCTGTTGATATATTACACATATGTTAGATATATCACCTGTAGAGTCGTGGGTTAAGCCTACCTACAATGGCCCGCATATAATGACGTCTAAGTGGGTTGTCCTGTCACACCGCCTATGTACCTTTCTGCTGCAACCGAACGGTTAAAATAACAGGTCGGATAAGGACTCACCTGGGTGTATGTATCGGACCCAACTGATGTGACACCCCACACGATGGCTTGATTGAAGAGGTGAGAAAAGACAACGTTATTGGCCACATCTTCTGTCGTCTGATTAACACACGTCGTCTGACGACTATCACTTATAGTCCTTAATAATTCATGGCAGAAAGAATTAGCGTTAGTGCGCGAAGGGAAGTTAGTTATCTCTTCCTTTATTCTTCCTGGCGATCGTCAGTTGCGCGCACACGAAACCCGCCACGAACGCTTCTACGTCGGGTGACCGGCTAAGTCGGCCCAGGCCACCTTGTCACACACGTTCACTCGCCAAATACAAACTGTCACCTCGATCAGACTGATTTAAGCATGCTGTTGCTACGTCCCGCCATCTGTTTTGGAGGGGTATCTGCTGACCTAAAATCTACACACATTGATGCCAGTACTTGCGACTGACTACATTCAAGAATTACTGTTTCATTGAGTTTTATATGCGGGCTGTTGGAAATAATGCCCCTAACTATATTATCAAGTTATATGCAAAATATCTCGAATTTCTAATGGTCTGGAGAAATAGCAGTTTCCTCCGACAAACGTCTTTCTTTTAAATTGTGCAGAGATTACCTGATGACTGTAACTATCTGCTATACACGTGTGTCTTCAGTGTCGCTTTTTGCCAGCTATGAATCTGCAATCCCATTAGAGGGGTGTCTGATACTGCTGGTTCAGACACACGTGTTAAGACAAATGGGCATTCTGGTATGCGGTAATTGAACTCTGTTAGTGCAAAGAAAACTAGTCATGGCCCCTTTCATTTCAGAGTGTGGGAAAGTACTGGCGTCTATTTCTCTATTGAAATGTGTTGAAGACCATGTCCCATATATGTGTAATCTCGTTCTAATTTAAAACTTCTCAGAAATGCTACAATGTTGCAGGAAAAGTTATCATCCCCATCCCACTAATGTCAAGCCAGAGACGCTCTTTGGCCCATTCTTGGCCTTTGTGCCCTTAAGCAAAAGTGAGCGTAAAAGAGAGTTCTCAAATCCGGGTTGAGAGGCCGATGACTGCCCAGGGATGCTTCCGTGTCCCTAGGTCAGAGAAATAATTTTCTCTGTAGGCAAACACTATGAGGCTCAAATTATATTCTGTGAGTGTTCCAAATCAGGCAAATACTATTGAAATACAGGAATGTTAGCACCAGGTAAAAGCAAGTTGCCTCGTTTAAGCTGCATTAGCATTCCACATTTATAGAGGCATATGTGCCTCGCCATTTCTTCGGTACCTTCTTTACAGATCCTAGGTAACACAATGGAAGGTCGTCCACATAACTTCCTAGAAAGTTTTCTATATTGACTTTAGAAAAGTCGTTTCTAACAAACATTAAACTAGAAAAATGATGAATTAATTTTCAATTATTCAATGTTCTTTTCATAGACATATTTTTTATTGAATATTTTGTGATTCCGCTTAAAAGACCGATACTAGCTGGAATAAAGAGGGAGACACAGAGCCAGAGTTAAGAGAGAGAGGCAAAGCCAGAGTAAAGGAGACACAAATCCTAGAGTAAAGGAGACACAGTAAGGGCTAAGAGGGAGAGACAGATCCAGAGGTATGGGGGGACACATCCAGTATTAATAGCGAGACATTCAACCAGAGTTAAAAGGAAGACATGCAACCAGGGTTAACAAGAAAACATGTAGCAGTCTTAGTAACAAAGGGACATGCCACCCCCTGAGTTAAGAGAAACATGCAGTCCCCTAAGTAAACAGGATCGTACATTCCCTTGAGATAACAGAAATATGCTGCCCCTTGAGTTATGAGAGACATGCAGCTCTCTCAGTTAAGAGAGACGTGCAGCTCCCTGAGTTAAGAAAGAACATACAGCCCCAGAAGTTATAAAAAAACATGCAGCCCCCTGCGTTAAGAGAGGACAAACAGCCCCTGCGTTAAGAGAGGACAAACAGCCCCCTGCGTTAAGAGAGGACAAACAGCCCCCTGCGTTAAGAGAGGACAAACAGCCCCCTGCGTTAAGAGAGGACAAACAGCCCCCTGCGTTAAGAGAGGACAAACAGCCCCCTGCGTTAAGAGAGGACAAAGAGCCCCCTTAGATAAGAGAATCATGCAACTCCTTGAGGTTAACAGAGACATGCATTTGACATATTTAACAGAGACATATAGGAATCATATTTAACAGAGACATGCAGTAGTCATATTTAACAGAGACATACAGTAGTCATATTTAACATAGACAAGCAGGAGTCATATTTAACAAATACATACAGCAGTCATTTTTAACAGAGACATACAGCAGTCATATTTAACAAACACAAGTAACAGTCATGTTTAACAGAGATATGGAAATAAATGGTATAAAATACCGACACAATGGAAAAATAAACACATAATCAGTATAATGTGATCCTTTATTGACAACGTTTCGCCCACACAGTGGGCTTTATCAAGTCACAAACAGATCTACCTGGGTGAAAGGAACGTGAGTATTTAAAGGATGGAGTCAGGTGGAGGATGCTGGGCCAGGTAGAAAATGCTACATGTGGCAATCTTCCTAGTAGGGTGATAGAGGCTAAGACCTTAGGTAGCTTTAAAAAAGGGATTGGATAAGTATACCTTCTGCAGTGTTCCTCCATTCTTATGTTGGATAACGATGAAATAGTTTCTTGGCAAAGGGTTCAACCGTGTCACAGAAGCCGTCGTTTTGGGTGAAGTTGTTGGAAATACAGTTAAGCGATGATTCCAGGATTCTTCGGTATTAAGAGTTGTCTTCTCTGTAGATAAGTTTTGCGTTTTTGTAGTTGATTAAATTATTGTGTGAATTTCGGTGTTGAACACAAGCATTCTTAGAATCGTCAGATCTGCCTGCGTACTGGTGTTTTGAAATACGCGTCTGGAGGTCTCTGGATGTTTCGCCCACGTATAATTTGTTGCAGTCATTACAAGGGATTATGTATACCCCTACAGAGGATTGAAGCTTGTCCTATCTATTACTGGTAATGTCCTTGATGGTGGTGGATGTGGGGGTAGATACTTGGAATAAGATGTTAGAAACGTGTTTGGCAATGAAGTTGGCGGGGAGGACTATGTATCCCTTCTCGGCAGTGTCTTCTCTGGGTGTGTTGAAGATGTTTAATGCCCGTCGTCTGCAGTCTCTGATGAAGTGACGAGGATAGTGAAGTTTAGAAAATATTTGTTCTATTAAACAGCATTCTTCCTCAAGGAACTCATGGCTGCAGATTCCGAGTGCGTGCAGGAAAAAACCTGTAATTACACAATGTTTAGTTTCGGTGTAGTAGTAAAAGTAGAAGTGGAGAAGATCGTGTTGATTGGTAGGTTTTCGATAGACTTTAAAACGAAGTTCGTGGTCAGCTTTGCAGAGAAGAACATCAAGGAAAGTAAGAGTGTTGTCGACTTCTTCTTCTTCTTCTTCAAGTGTGAACTAGATTGAAGGCTCGACCTGGTTGAGCTTGTGTTGGAGACCATGAACGTTGATGCGTCTGGGAGTTATTACCTGGAGTTTACCTGGAGAGAGTTCCGGGGGTCAACGCCCCCGCAGCCCTGTCTGTGACCAGGCCTCATGGTGGATGAGGGCCTGATCAACCAGGCTGTTACTGCTGGCCGCACGTAATCCAACGTACGAACCACAGCCCGGCTGGTCAGGTGCCTGTACAGTGCCTGCTTAAAGGCAGCCAGGGGTCTATCGGTAATCCCCCTTATGTATGCTGGGAGGCAGTTGAACAGTCTTGGGCCCCAGACATTTACTGTGTTGTCTCTTAACGTGCTAGTGGTACCCCTGCTTTTCACTGGGGGGGATGTTGCATCGTCTTTATGATGAGAATGTTGTCAACATAACGGAGCCAGGTGACAAAAGAGGGAATAATAGTGGAAAACTGCTCGGCTTCCAGATGTTCCATGTATAGATTCGCCAGGACGCCGAACTTTTGGACTACTAATGAGTTCACCACTTTATGCCATCCTGACGAACCTATACATGGAACATCTGGAAGCCGAGCAATTTGTCACTTTCATTCCCTCTTCTGTCATATGGCTCCGTTATTTTGACAACATTCTCATCGTTAGGTAAGACACATATGCAACCGTTAGGTATCTTTATTTCGAAACGTTTCGCCTACACAGTAGGCTTCTTCAGTCGAGTACAGAAAAGTTGATAGAAGCAGAAGATACTTGAAGACGATGTAATCAGTCCATCACCCTTAAAGTTTTGAGGTGGTCAGTCCCTCAGTCTGGAGAAGAGCATTGTTCCATAGTATGAAACAATATGGAGATGAAGTGACAGGATGGAGCCTTATATAGCGCCAAGAGGTGAGACGTAGGTCACTAGAAGAGGTAAGAACTCAGATGTTGGGAGGTCAGGTCCCTCTCAAATCCAGCCGTTCTCACTAGTGGAGGTTGTCGAAGTTGATTGCAGGTCTGTACCAAGATACCCTTGTGTTGCAGTGTCTGACAGATTGAACATTAAAATGGTATAAAATACCGACAGGTTGTTAGGTAAGGCACATATGCAAGAGTTAGGTATCTTTATTTCGAAACGTTTCGCCTACACAGTAGGCTTCTTCAGTCGAGTACATCGTCTTCAAGTATCTTCTGCTTCTATCAACTTTTCTGTACTCGACTGAAGAAGCCTACTGTGTAGGCGAAACGTTTCGAAATAAAGATACCTAACTGTTGCATATGTGTCTTACCTAACAACCTGTCGGTATTTTATACCATTTAAATGTTCAACATTCTCATCATAACTCCCAGACGCATCAACGTTCATGGTCTCCAACACAAGCTCATCCAGGTCGAGCCTTCAATCCAGTTCACACTAGAAGAAGTCGAAAACACTCTTACTTTCCTTGATGTTCTTCTCTGCAAAGCTGATCATGAACTTCGTTTTAAAGTCAATCGAAAACCTACCAACCAACACGATCTTCTCCACTTCTACTCTCCCCACTACACCAAAACTAAACATTGTGTAATGATAGACTTTTTCCAGCACGCACTCGGAATCTGCAGCAATGAGTTCCCTGAAGAAGAATGCTGTCTAATAAAACAAGTATTTTCTAAACTCCACTATCCTCGTCACTTCATCAGAGACTGCAGACGACGGGTATTAAACATCTTCAGTACACCCAGAGAAGACACTGCCGTGAAGAGATACATAGTCCTCCCCACCAACTCCATTGCCAAACACGTTTCCAACATTTATTCCAATACATCATTCCAAGTATCTGCCTCCACATCCATCACCATCAATAATAGAGAGGACAAGCTTCAATTCTCTGCATGGATATACATAATCCATTGTAATGACTGCAATAAATTATGCGTGGGCGAAACATCCAGAGACCTCCAAACATGTATTTCAAAACACCAGTACGCAGGCAGATCTGACGATTCAAAGAATGCCTGTGTTCAACACCGAGATTCACACAACAATTTAATCAACTACAGAAACGCAAGACTTATCGCCAGAGAAGACAACTCTTAATACTGAAGAATCCTGGAATCATCACTTACCTGTATATCCAACAACTTCACCGAAAACGACGGCTTCTGTGACACGGTTGAACCCTTTGCCAAGAAACTTTTTCATCGTTATCCAACATAAGAATGGAGGAACACTGAAGAAGGCATACTTATCTAGTCTCTTTCTAAAGCTACCCAAGGTCGTAGCCTCTATCACTCTACTCGGAAGACTGTCACATGCAGCTTCTCCACCTGACTCCATCCCATAAATACTCACGTACCTTTCACCCAGGTAGATCTGTTTGTTGGTAAATTAGACACATGGGCAACTCTTGGGTATCTTTATTGAGGAAACGTTTCGCCACACAGTGGCTTCATCAGTCCATACAAAGGAGAATCGTGAAGAAAAAGAGGAAAATGAGGTAATCTGTCCCTCAACCTTGAGTCGATATGGTCAGTCCACCACTCTTGAATAGAATACAGCATATAAGCGGAGAACTGGCTTATATACCGTAGGCAGGAGAGGTACAGCAGTCGTAGAACCATTTATCTACACTCCTGTCAGACACTGCAATTTCTTGGGATCTTAATACTTGGGAATTCTTCGCTTGCCTAACCCTTGGGCACGACCTACTTCCACATTGGACAAATGTGACACCACCTACGACTGATGCACCTCTCCTGCCTACGATATATAAGCCAGTTCTCCGCTCATATGCTGTATTCGATTCAAGATTGATGGACCGACCACATCGACTCAAGGTTGAGGGACTGATTACCTCATTCTCCTCCTGTTCTTCACGATTCTCCTTTGTATGGACTGATGAAGCCACTGTGTGGCGAAACGGTTCCTAAATAAAGATACCCAAGAGTTGCACATGTGTCTAATTTATCTACAGATGTGTTTGTGACCTGATGAAGCCCACTGTATGGGCGAAACGTTGTCAATAAAGGATCACATACTGATTATGTGTTTACTTAACAAAGACATACAGCAGTCATATTTAACAGAGACATACAGCAGTCATATTTAACAGAGACATACAGGAGTCATATTTAACAGAGACATACAGGAGTCATATTTAACAGAGACATGCAGAAGTCATATTTAACAGAGACATGCAGCAGTCATATTTAACAGATACATGCAGCAGTCATATTTAACAGATACATGCAGCAGTCATATTTAACAGAGACATACAGCAGTCATATTTAACAGAGACATACAGCAGTCATATTTAACAGAGACATACAGCAGTCATATTTAAGAGACATACAGCAGTCATATTTAACAGAGTCATGCAGAAGCCATATTTAACATACACATACAGAAGTCATATTTAACACAGACATACAGCAGTCATATTTAACACAGACATACAGCAGTCATGTTTAACAGAAACATACAGCAGTCATATTTAACAGAGACAGGCAATAGTCATATTTAACAGAGACAGACAATAGTCATATTTAACAGAGACAGGCAATAGTCATATTTAACAGAGACAGGCAATAGTCATATTTAAACAGAGACAGGCAATAGTCATATTTAACAGAGACAGGCAATAGTCATATTTAACAGAGACAGGCAATAGTCATATTTAACAGAGACAGGCAATAGTCATATTTAACAGAGACAGGCAATAGTCATATTTAACAGAGACATGCAGCAGTCATATTTAACAGAGACATGCAGCAGTCATATTTAACAGAGACATGCAGCAGTCACATTTAACAGAGACATGCAGCAGTCACATTTAACAGAGACAT
Organism: Cherax quadricarinatus; assembly: GCF_038502225.1. NCBI lineage: Eukaryota > Metazoa > Arthropoda > Malacostraca > Decapoda > Parastacidae > Cherax > Cherax quadricarinatus. The sequence goes on from NC_091318.1 coordinate 41,182,578, forward strand.
GCAGCAGTCATATTTAACAGAGACATGCAGCAGTCATATTTAACAGAGACATGCAGCAGTCATATTTAACAGAGACATGCAGCAGTCATATTTAACAGAGACATGCAGCAGTCACATTTAACAGAGACATGCAGCAGTCACATTTAACAGAGACATGCAGCAGTCACATTTAACAGAGACATGCAGCAGTCACATTTAACAGAGACATGCAGCAGTCACATTTAACAGAGACATGCAGCAACAGAGACATGCAGCAGTCATATTTAACAGAGACATGCAACAGTCATATTTAACAGAGACATGAAGCAGTCATATTTAACAGAGACATGCAGCAGTCATATTTAACAGAGACATGCAGCAGTCATATTTAACAGAGACATGCAGCAGTCATATTTAACAGAGACATGCAGCAGTCACATTTAACAGAGACATGCAGCAGTCACATTTAACAGAGACATGCAGCAGTCACATTTAACAGAGACATGCAGCAGTCACATTTAACAGAGACATGCAGCAGTCACATTTAACAGAGACATGCAGCAGTCACATTTAACAGAGACATGCAGCAGTCACATTTAACAGAGACATGCAGCAGTCACATTTAACAGACATGCAGCATTCACATTTAACAGAGGCATGCAGCAGTCACATTTAACAGAGGCATGCAGCAGTCACATTTAACAGAGGCATGCAGCAGTCACATTTAACAGAGACATGCAGCAGTCACATTTAACAGAGACATGCAGCAGTCATATTTAACAGACATGCAGCAGTCACATTTAACAGAGACATGCAGCAGTCACATTTAACAGAGACATGCAGCAGTCATATTTAACAGACATGCAGCAGTCACATTTAACAGAGACATGCAGCAGTCACATTTAACAGAGACATGCAGCAGTCATATTTAACAGACATGCAGCAGTCATATTTAACAGAGACATGCAGCAGTCACATTTAACAGAGACATGCAGCAGTCATATTTATCAGACATGCAGCAGTCACATTTAACAGAGACATGCAGCAGTCACATTTAACAGAGACATGCAGCAGTCACATTTAACAGAGACATGCAGCAGTCACATTTAACAGAGACATGCAGCAGTCACATTTAACAGAGACATGCAGCAGTCACATTTAACAGAGACATGCAGCAGTCACATTTAACAGAGACATGCAGCAGTCACATTTAACAGAGACATGCAGCAGTCACATTTAACAGAGACATGCAGCAGTCACATTTAACAGAGACATGCAGCAGTCACATTTAACAGAGACATGCAGCAGTCACATTTAACAGAGACATGCAGCATTCACATTTAACAGAGACATGCAGCAGTCACATTTAACAGAGACATGCAGCAGTCATATTTAACAGAGACATGCAGCAGAGACATGCAGCACATTTAACAGAGAACAGAGTCACATTTAACAGAGACATGCAGCAGTCATATTTAACAGACATGCAGCAGTCACATTTAACAGAGACATGCAGCAGTCACATTTAACAGAGACATGCAGCAGTCACATTTAACAGAGACATGCAGCAGTCACATATAACAGAGACATGCAGCAGTCACATTTAACAGAGACATGCAGCAGTCACATTTAACAGAGACATGCAGCAGTCACATTTAACAGAGACATGCAGCAGTCACATTTAACAGAGACATGCAGCATTCACATTTAACAGAGACATGCAGCAGTCATATTTAACAGAGACATGCAGCAGTCACATTTAACAGAGACATGCAGCAGTCACATTTAACAGACATGCAGCAGTCACATTTAACAGAGACATGCAGCAGTCACATTTAACAGAGACATGCAGCAGTCACATTTAACAGAGACATGCAGCAGTCACATTTAACAGAGACATGCAGCAGTCACATTTAACAGAGACATGCAGCATTCACATTTAACAGAGACATGCAGCATTCACATTTAACAGAGACATGCAGCAGTCATATTTAACAGAGACATGCAGCAGTCACATTTAACAGAGACATGCAGCAGTCACATTTAACAGACATGCAGCAGTCACATTTAACAGAGACATGCAGCAGTCACATTTAACAGAGACATGCAGCAGTCACATTTAACAGAGACATGCAGCAGTCACATTTAACAGAGACATGCAGCAGTCACATTTAACAGAGACATGCAGCAGTCACATTTAACAGAGACATGCAGCAGTCACATTTAACAGAGACATGCAGCAGTCACATTTAACAGAGACATGCAGCAGTCACATTTAACAGAGACATGCAGCAGTCACATTTAACAGAGACATGCAGCAGTCACATTTAACAGAGACATGCAGCAGTCACATTTAACAGAGACATGCAGCAGTCACATTTAACAGAGACATGCAGCAGTCACATTTAACAGAGACATGCAGCAGTCACATTTAACAGAGACATGCAGCAGTCACATTTAACAGAGACATGCAGCAGTCACATTTAACAGAGACATGCAGCAGTCACATTTAACAGAGACATGCAGCAGTCACATTTAACAGAGACATGCAGCAGTCACATTTAACAGAGACATGCAGCAGTCACATTTAACAGAGACATGCAGCAGTCACATTTAACAGAGACATACAGCAGTCACATTTATTTATTTATTTATTTATTTATTTATTTATTTATTTCCAATTTGTGCACACATACAGAGGTACAAAAAAAATACAGATAAGAGCAGTATGCCAAAGCCACTTATACTATGCATAGCATTACGGGCTGGCTTAAAATTAACTTAAGATTAACTAAGCAATGATTATTATTATTATTATAATCAAAAAGAAGCGCTAAGCCACAAGGACTATACAGCGCTGCTACTAAGCAATGATGAAATCAGTGATAAAACATTAATGTAAACAGATAACTATAAAGCACAAGTGAGTATTACAAAGACAGGTCATATGGTTGCATTCAGTTAGGTAGTGATTCTGTTAGGTAGTGTATTTAAAAAATAATAAAGTTAGATTGGGTTTTAGGTTTAACATTTATGTGATATAATTGTGAGAAACATTTAAGATATACAATTTATAATGTTCAGTTATTCAGTATTTATTTGGTTTTGGGTGAGTAAGTAATCTTTGAGAAGAGACTTGAATTTATAAACAGGTTGTGTTTCTTTTATATTTACAGGTAATGAATTCCAGATTTTAGGGCCTTTTATGTGCATTGAGTTTTTGCATAGTGTGAGATGGACACGAGGAACATCAAAGAGTGATCTGTGCCTTGTGTTATGGTCATGTGTTCTGTTGAGGTTGGCAAGGAGATGTTTGAGGGGAGGGTTAATATCAGAGTTAAGTGTTCTATGTATGTAATAGGTGCAGTAATAAGTATGGATGTTTTGTATGGTGAGTAGGTTTAGTGTATTGAATATTGGTGGAGTGTGCTGCCTGTAGTGAGAATTTGTTATCATTCTAACTGCAGCCTTTTGTTGGGTAATTAGTGGTCTGAGATGGTTAATTGTTGTTGAGCCCCATGCACAAATTCCATAGGTGAGATAGGGGTAAATAAGAGAGTGATATAGGGCCAGGAGGGCTGACTGTGGAACATAGTACCGTATCTTCGATAGTATGCCTACAGTCTTGGAAATTTTCTTAGAAATTTGATGTATATGTGTATGAAATTTGAGTCTATTATCAAGGTGGATTCCTACAGAGACATGCAGCAGTCACATTTAACAGAGACATGCAGCAGTCACATTTAACAGAGACATGCAGCAGTCACATTTAACAGAGACATGCAGCAGTCACATTTAACAGAGACATGCAGCAGTCACATTTAACAGAGACATGCAGCAGTCACATTTAATAGAGACATGCAGCATTCACATTTAACAGACATGCAGCAGTCACATTTAACAGAGACATGCAGCAGTCACATTTAACAGAGACATGCAGCAGTCACATTTAACAGAGACATGCAGCAGTCACATTTAACAGAGACATGCAGCAGTCACATTTAACAGAGACATGCAGCAGTCACATTTAACAGAGACATGCAGCAGTCACATTTAACAGAGACATGCAGCAGTCACATTTAACAGAGACATGCAGCAGTCACATTTAACAGAGACATGCAGCAGTCAAATTTAACAGAGACATGCAGCAGTCACATTTAACAGAGACATACAGCAGTCACATTTAACAGAGACAGGCAGCAGTCACATTTAACAGAGACATACAGCAGTCACATTTAACAGAGACATGCAGCAGTCATATTTAACAGAGACATACAGCAGTCATATTTAAGAGACAGAGAAACATACCAGCTGGATGAGAGACACATTTCAGTAGATGGTGAAGACGCTTATTTCAAGCTATTATCACACTATTTCAATATAATTTTATACTGGACATTTTTGTTTAAAGAATCGATAGTAATCTTTACGCATCACTTTCATTAAATGTTAGATACGACATAGACAAAGAATGGAAAGATTTAATGAAATGAATGATTTAAAATGCAGCATCTGCCATTGAAAACAGTTGAATAATTGTAACTATCAACTCTGAAAATATAACTCTGTTTTTTTTTTTAAATTGCCTCACATCAAGAAGGTGTTGCTCAGTGTAGGTAATTTAACAACATTATAATGTGAACAACAGGACACTTTTTTATTTTAATAGGGAGAAAATGAATGAAAGCAATTTATCAAAGAATACTTAATTGCTGGCAATATATTTCTGAAATCAAGAAAGCAATCCTATAGTGTTTTGTATTAAACTGTATATATTATTCTCATAGGATAATCGTGCAACAAAATTTATAATGATTTTCGTAGGTAAAGTAATTTCACAGGATGTGTCCTGCAGCCAGGGTTTATCCCAGCCAAGAACAATATAATGATTTCCAGGGAAGTGGAAATGGCTGAGTGTGTAACAAAGATTGTAACTCGAAACCCACCAATGACTTAGTCTGTGCTGGTAAGCTCAGTTCTGCCAGAATCTACCACCAGTCTTCCTGCCTCATCCCACAGGTAGATGGTCCTACCAACATCTTACATTAGGGAAGCCAACATTATTATTCTTATAAGGAAGCGCTAAAAAGAAAAACAAATTCTCATGATATGATAACCTTGGCTACCTTCTTCCCCCGCCTCTCCTCTCGTGCGAAAAAATACATGTGTGAAAATGATTGAAAAAATCAAGAGTTAACTTCTAAACATAACGTTATAAAGATAATAGGGACATGAATACAAGAGCAACTGTGTTACTGAAATAGCTCATTGTTTTACCCCTTCCAGTCCTCCCTGGAATTCACCCAGAGCACGAGTTCTTTAAGAAAATCGCCCAACCAGAGTGCTAAATAGTACTACTGACCTGAGTGTCAGTGCACCTGGAGTGGTTACTCTAAATGTGGTTCTCACCAGGATAAGTAAAGAGTTTCACAATTGTAACAGCCTCATATGTAATATAAATACTTGGAGAATTAGCAGAGCATTTTTACACTGACCGTACATGATACGTCTGTGAAAAATGAGATCTGTCTATATCAGCTTGTGTTTCTGGAGAAATCACACAGATTATTAATGCTAGTTCTGTGTATTTCCTAGTCATCTGGCTTTCCATGAAAATGGCATATCGCTACGTAGGCAACAAAGAGAAACCAATTTAACACGTGTTTGTGATTCAGCAAGGCTATGAAGCAGCACACATTCATTACTGACATCACAGATGAAAACCCTTTTAATCAAACTGATCATACCTGTACTTTTAACTTAGAAAGAAGTCTGTACTTCATCCATCCATTCATCAATTCAAACTTCGGTGTTGTTTCGGCCCTTTTCTTCAGTGAATATGAAACTGACCATTGTGTTGATGATCACCAGAGTGCGCCCTCCCCTCTCCTTCTATTCTTTTATGCTGCCTTATTAAGAATTTCAGTGAGGTGAAGAGCAGTGACAGCAACATAAGAGTCCTGGACGATGGCACTCTATCACCAGAGACTTTCCTAGAAAACAAATAAAAGATCCTGGAGTGAATATATGACTAGCCATAAACCCCATAAAATAACATGTGGTTTTTTTTCTATTCAGCAGACCACTGATCAAGATACTGTCACTTTTCTTTTCTTGGAATCAATGACATCAACGAAGCAAACGATTCCTTCTGCTTCCCTACTAGTTGTCTATGCCTCCTGGTATTAATAAAGTTTTATTATACTTCTAGCAGTCAGGAGTTATAAAATAAAGAAGTGTTACTTTCCTTGTGTGTACTCTAGAAAGTATTCCAAACCTCTTCCTAGAGTACAAACAATTTAAGCATGCCTCACTTCATGTTAAACTTGGTGTATCGCTCCAGTTGCCTTGCCTTCCTGCCTAGCTCTCTCCAAGGCAGGAAATGCAAATACTTCCAAAAAACATGTGTTTAGTTTGGATGGACGGCCCCAAGTGCTGCATTCCCGCTAAACTAATATGGGTCATGCAACACCTGTTCAGTAGAAGGTAATCAGGTTTTGTTCAGGACTCAGAGGTTACCCCCACTAAGGTAAATGTTCACCAGCATGAAGGTATGTACCGTGAAAATCCCAGGTTCAGTAGTTGCACTGTTACGTTGGGAACTCCTCAAAGCTCCCACATCAACACCATCACCAACGTTGGTGCCCGCAAAAAAAAAAAATCCAGATAGGAAAGTCCAGTTTTCCATAGATTTTATGATAACATGGGACACAACTTGACATACTTTCTTCACTGCAGTGTCTCTTCACCTTGCCTGTGCCTCTATTTTCACTAATATTGCCTGTTAGCTGGCTTCCACCGGTGCATTTAACTGACCGGTATATTCTGCACGGTAAGAGCTGTGCAAATGCAAAATATTTGCATGAAAGCATAACGAATTCACCCACATGAACCAGTGAACCTTGTTTGTAATCGCAAGTAAACATGTGGCCACAGGCAGGCTGGGGGTGCCACTCTCAGGATCATGCAATAAAACAAATATTCTGGCAGTTAGTGCCAGATACTGCAGTATTCGAACAAATAATTTCTGCACCAAAACTGTAGCACATAATTTGCCGTGCATTCGTACACTGGAAAAAAAACAGGTAATCGTTTATTCAATGCTCATATAATTAAACACAATCTTGCTACAGTTTATTGATTAACTCTGGAGAAAGAAACAAGCGTGCAGTCTCCACTTGTCTGAATGTTTAGAGAAGCTCGCCTATGTACCACAGTAACATGGGTGATTCAGCGGAGTTGATTCTAAGGGCTTCATGCAAACAGAGAGAGACGGTAAACCAAGAAAAATGACTAGCTCGAGGAAAGAAACCAGACACTCCAGTTGTTGACTTTCCCAGTGGCACCGAAACTTCCAAGAAATACGAATCACTTTTCACAGCTGCGACAGAGTTCCCAAGAACTGATTTTCGTTTTTCATACAATAAACAAGGTTATGTGCTAATAAAAAGAATGAGATAACTGAAAGCTCTCACTAGCACTGAAATAACAAGGATAATCACGGAAAACCTTCCTTTGTTTGCCCAAGCAGCAGCATCTATAGACTTAAGTCATATCTAGTTCCCGCGTTCCTAAATCAAAATGACTGGGTCACAAAAGTTCCAAAAGACTTTAAGGACAGAAATATAGAGTAACTTACTAGGTTGGTGAAACCCACCAAGAATTTTAAACATTCCAGGGGCGCACAACATTCTCATAGTGGGAATCTACAATGCAATTAAACGCAGATGTTGCAAGTGTCAGAAATATGAACATTGCCATGGAGCGGTGAGGTTTCCGCGTTAGTACACACGAAACCAGAGTCTGTCAAGAAAAATTCTCGAAGGTGAGCAAGTGTAAGAGAAGTGAGCAAAGTGGCGGTGGGTAAGTGTCAGGAAGTGCCCCCTCTGGATGCGAGAGGCGTCCTTTCTCAGGGCGCACACTCTAACAACAGTAACAGTACCTATAGCATCGGCAGTACAGTCAAGCTAGAAACTTAAACAGTCAATGACGGCTGTCTACCCGGGGATGGGATTAGTTAGCACTTAACGTACAGGTGAGTCTAATAACGCGGTCGTGGACGTGGATGATGACCCTTAGTGGTATCCTGCGAGAAAATAAGGCGCTCGCTCTCTGGCCATGCAAGACTGCAACAGCAGCGGAAGAAGAGGAAGAAGATAAAGAAGAAAAAGAAGAAGATGAAAAATAATAATAAGAAAAGTAAGCCAGGGGCTGAATCGGGTGAACCAGAGTGTGTGTGGACGCCCTGTAGTTGGCAGTCGCCACATCATGTTGATGGTTCCGTCACAATTCCGGTTGAACATAACCAGCAGGAAAGCTACTCGGGTAGGAGGTGAACCCTGTCATTGTTGCACTAAGGATACGGTGCAGCAGCTCATGGAGGTAATTTTCAGCAAAAATCCATTGACGAAAGTAGTGGGGTAATAACGAAACAAAACGAAAAAGAAAATCAAGAAATAGGGACTGGAGGATAGCAGTGATGATGACAGTGAAAGTGAAAATAACGCCAGTGTAAGGGTTGAGGATAGCAGTTGTGGAGACGGTGAATAATTTGACCAGTATAAACTCTCATAATGAAAGTGGTACAGAGAGTGATTGGAATGGGGCTTATCATTAGTGGTATTAATGATATGTCTAATATTGGTGATGAAGTGAAAATCATACAGGAAATGGGAATCCTTAGATAATTAAAGGGAGGCAGCTGGTGGAAATAACGGGAGACCTTGAAATATCACAGAATAGCAAAAATTAGTTAATGTTCAATTACATGGCATCTACTGGATGATAAGAAATAATAGAGAAATTGGAAAAGCAGACAAGTTGCAGAGTGTTAATAATGCAATACGAAACTAGACGAATTTCGGTAGCTGAGAAATCCGAGAAAGGTATTCACCACCTCCTCAGTCTCCTCTACGTAAATGTACGCAGAAGGAATAGTGCGGAGTGCGGCGTAAGTTTCTAATACAGTTAAATATTTGCGATGAGGATTTAAAGCAAATAAGAAGAGGTACTAATAGGTTATCACATGGAAACCAATATCATTATTCATTCAGTAAAAATGGCAAGCTAGGATGTACACAGCCCAAACACAATTCAGACCTTCAACTAAAAAATATTAGTTTTGGAGCCAACTTGAACAGGAATTATCTTTCTTATCTCAAAGTGACCTACGACCTAAAGTCGTATATATATTATAAACAACAACGGGCCAAAGACTGATCCCTGTGGAACGCCACTTGTTACAGATCCCCACTCGGATTTAACCCCATTTATGGACACTCTCTGCTTCCTGTCAGTGAGCCATGACTCGATCCACGAGAGCACTTTTCCCCCAATGCCATGAGCTGCCACTTTCTTTAACAGTCTTTGGTGCAGAACTCTATCAAATGCCTTACTAAAATCTAAGTAAATAATATCAAATTCTTCATCGTGGTCAACAGCCTCAATAGCTTTACTGAAGAAAGTTAATAAATTAGTTAGACAAGACCGGTCTCTTGTGAATCCATGCTGAGTATCATTAATCAAGCTATGCTTATCGAGATGGCTTCTTATAATCTCAGCTATAATTGACTCTAGTAATTTGCCTACAATTGAGGTCAGGCTTATTGGGCGGTAATTTGACGGTAACGACTTGTCCCCTGTTTTAAAAATAGGAATTACATTAGCCATCTTCCACATATCAGACACTACACCTGTTTGAAGAGATAAATTAAAAATATTAGTTAATGGTTCACAGAGTTCCATTTTGCATTCCTTAAGAACCCTTGAAAAAAACCTCATCAGGACCCGGCGACTTATTTTGCTTCAGTCTGTCTATCTGCTTCACAACCATTTCACTAGTGACTGTGATGTTACATAATTTATCTTCTTCTAGCCCACTATAAAAATTAATTACTGGAATATTGTTAGTGTCTTCCTGTGCAAAAACCAAGAGAAAATAATTATTTAAAATCGAGCACATTTCATTCTCTTTTGTCAGTAAGATGCCCATAGTTATTTTAAGGGGACCTATCTTATCTCTGACTTTTGTTCTATAGACCTGGAAAAAACTTTTTGGGTTAGTTTTAGAATCCCTAGCAACTTTAATTTCATAGTCCCTTTTAGCTTTTGTTATCCCCTTTTTAATGTCCCTCTTAATGTCAATATACTGATTCATAAGGTGACCCTCACCTCTTCTGATACGCCTATAAATTCCTTTCTTATGCCCTAGTAGATATTTGAGCCTATTATTCATCCATTTTGGGTCATTCCTATTTGATCTAATTTCTTTATATGAGATAAACGCTCTTTGAGCAGCATGTATAGTGTTCAGAAAACTGTCATATTGATAGCTCTCTTCGTTACCCCAGTCAACAGGTGATAAGTGTTCTCTAAGCCCATCGTAATCTGCTAAGCGAAAATCTGGGACTGTTACTGAGTTATCGCTACTATCGTACTTCCATTCAATTCTAAATGTAATTGATTTGTGGTCGCTAGCACCCAGTTCCTCTGAAACTTCTAAATTATTAACACAGTGTATTGTAGAGAATATTTTTTAAAAGAAAAAACGCTCCATATATAATGTCATTTACCGGGATTGTTCTGAAACCGGA
>NC_091318.1:41193248-41205748 GCF_038502225.1 Cherax quadricarinatus
CGTCAGAAAGTGGAATAGGCCTAGCTTAGGGGAGATGATGTAGTGGAGGGCAGGAACCATACATAGCTTTAAGACGAGGGTACGACAAAGCTCAGGAAACAGAGAGAGAGAGAAGGACCTAGTAGGCAGATCAATGAAGGAGGGGCAGGGGCCAAGCTTGAGGTCTCGACCCCTGCCAATCACAATTAGGTGAGTACAGCACACACACACACACACACAAGAACATAAGAGAAAGGAGGAACACTGCAGCAGGCCTGTTGGCCCATACTAGAGCCCAGGCCTTTTCACAATCCATTCCACTAACAGAATATTTGCCAAGCCCAGGACCCAATCCAAAGGCTACTGAAGCAATGTTGCTTATTCGATTAATTCTGACCCCCTCATGTGCAAGTTCCAATCATCTCCAACTCCCTCTGATAATATATTTATCCAGCAAAATTTGAAACTGACCAAGGTTTGGCTTCAATACCCCTACTAGGCCAGAACTTGTTCCACTCATCAAGCTACCCTATTTAAGCCTTAATACTATCCTACCATCCTCAAATTCTAAACTAGTCTAATTTGAATCCATTATTGCGGGTTCTCTCTTGGAGAGATATCCTCAAGACAATATTTATATCCCTGTTGTTAATACCTATCTTCAAATTACACTCATATATATATATATATACACACTCATTTGTACACATACATATATACACAAACATATAGACACACATACACATGTATACACATGCGTGCACACATATACACACACACACACACACACACACACACACACACACACACACACACACACACACACACACACACTCATATACACACATCTACTGTTCATCAGCAGATACAAACACATATATATTCATCAGATTATACATATATAACACCTATACTATATATATATATATATATATATATATATGCTATATAACTCTATATATGAATATGCCACTAGTCAATTAACTGAAACTCATTTTAAAATTAGTCCATTCTGAAATCTCTTAATTACCGTTTAAAGATATATTTTTAATTAATAATAATATTTTTAATGGTACCAAAAGAATTCAGCAAAAAACTTGCCTAACGTTGCAATAAAAGGAAGAAAGGCCAGATTTTATTTGCTAAGCAATAAATATATTTTATACATTTTAAAGAATAATGCTAAACACGTCAGAATTAATATTCAATTAGTTAGAATGATTTTGGCAGAAAAGTGTACATGCAATCACTTAGCTATGTGGCCAAGATGAAGTGTTGCTATTTAGCCAAGATCAATGAAGTTCTAACTATTTTCATTTTGACATAACCCAACATATATATATACATACAATAATATATATATACACACAATACAGATATATACATTATATTACATAGATATAGATTATTACATACACATACATATTATATATATACATGTATGATGTCGTTGCCGAATAAACTTTATTATATATACATATATATATATATATATATATATATATATATATATATATATATATATATATATATATATATATATATATATATATATATATATATATATATATATATATATATATATATATATATATATATATATATATATATATATATATATATATATATATATATATATATATATATATATATATATATATATATATATATATAAGATACCTATATATATATATATATATATATATAGATATTACTTTATATATATATATATATATACTATATATACCCTATATATATATATATATATATATATTAGGCTTTATATATATATATATATATATATATATATATATATATATATATATATATATATATATATATATATATATATATAGACTATATATATATATATATATATATATATATATATATACATATATATATATATATATATATATATATATATATATATATATATACTATATATATATATATTATATATATATATATATATATATAACATAAGAGAATTAAGACTCTCGCTATATATACTGATCTCTGGCTGAAGGACACGAACCTTGGAACAAGGTACGCAGTGCTTTACCAATCTACCCACACTGGACCAATACCTTGGAGTTCAGCTTGCGCTAGACTTTGATCCAAGGCAGCCAGCCTTCAGAGAGAAGGCTTACGGCTTACAGTTCCTTGCATTGTTAACATCTCTAGTAAGGCTGATGCATGCAGGGGATGAGATGAAAAGCTGTAAACCTTCTCCCTGAAAGCTGGCTGCCTTGGATCAAAGTCTAGAGCAAGCTGGACTCCAAGGTATTGGTCCAGTGTGGTGAGTTTGGTATAGCACTGCGTACCTTGTTCCAAGGTCCGTAGGTCCGAGTCTCCTTCAGCCAGAGATCAGTGTTTATATATATATATATATATATATATATATATATATATATATATATATATATATATATATATATATATATATATATATATATATGGTGCAATTATTTAATAAATGTATGGAAGAGGGTAAGGTACCTAGGGATTGGCAGAGAGCATGCATAGTTCCTTTGTATAAAGGCAAAGGGGATAAAAGAGAGTGCAAAAATTATAGGGGGATAAGTCTGTTGAGTGTACCTGGTAAAGTGTATGGTAGAGTTATAATTGAAAGAATTAAGAGTAAGACGGAGAATAGGATAGCAGATGAACAAGGAGGCTTTAGGAAAGGTAGGGGGTGTGTGGACCAGGTGTTTACAGTGAAACATATAAGTGAACAGTATTTAGATAAGGCTAAAGAGGTCTTTGTGGCATTTATGGATTTGGAAAAGGCGTATGACAGGGTGGATAGGGGGGCAATGTGGCAGATGTTGCAAGTGTATGGTGTAGGAGGTAGGTTACTGAAAGCAGTGAAGAGTTTTTACGAGGATAGTGAGGCTCAAGTTAGAGTATGTAGAAAAGAGGGAAATTTTTTCCCAGCAAAAGTAGGCCTTAGACAAGGATGTGTGATGTCACCGTGGTTGTTTAATATATTTATAGATGGGGTTGTAAGAGAAGTAAATGCGAGGGTCTTGGCAAGAGGCGTGGAGTTAAAAGATAAAGAATCACACACAGGGTGGGAGTTGTCACAGCTGCTCTTTGCTGATGACACTGTGCTCTTGGGAGATTCTGAAGAGAAGCTGCAGAGATTGGTGGATGAATTTGGTAGGGTGTGTAAAAGAAGAAAATTAAAGGTGAATACAGGAAAGAGTAAGGTTATGAGGATAACAAAAAGATTAGGTGATGAAAGATTGAATATCAGATTGGAGGGAGAGAGTATGGAGGAGGTGAACGTATTCAGATATTTGGGAGTGGACGTGTCAGCGGATGGGTCTATGAAAGATGAGGTGAATCATAGAATTGATGAGGGAAAAAGAGTGAGTGGTGCACTTAGGAGTCTGTGGAGACAGAGAACTTTGTCCTTGGAGGCAAAGAGGGGAATGTATGAGAGTATAGTTTTACCAACGCTCTTATATGGGTGTGAAGCATGGGTGATGAATGTTGCAGCGAGAAGGCTGGAGGCAGTGGAGATGTCATGTCTGAGGGCAATGTGTGGTGTGAATATAATGCAGAGAATTCGTAGTTTGGAAGTTAGGAGGAGGTGCGGGATTACCAAAACTGTTGTCCAGAGGGCTGAGGAAGGGTTGTTGAGGTGGTTCGGACATGTAGAGAGAATGGAGCGAAACAGAATAACTTCAAGAGTGTATCAGTCTGTAGTGGAAGGAAGGCGGGGTAGGGGTCGGCCTAGGAAGGGTTGGAGGGAGGGGGTAAAGGAGGTTTTGTGTGCGAGGGGCTTGGACTTCCAGCAGGCATGCGTGAGCGTGTTTGATAGGAGTGAATGGAGACAAATGGTTTTTAATACTTGACGTGCTGTTGGAGTGTGAGCAAAGTAACATTTATGAAGGGATTCAGGGAAACCGGCAGGCCGGACTTGAGTCCTGGAGATGGGAAGTACAGTGCCTGCACTCTGAAGGAGGGGTGTTAATGTTGCAGTTTAAAAACTGTAGTGTAAAGCACCCTTCTGGCAAGACAGTGATGGAGTGAATGATGGTGAAAGTTTTTCTTTTTCGGGCCACCCTGCCTTGGTGGGAATCGGCCAGTGTGATAATAATAATAAAAAAAAAATATATATATATATCTAGGTAGTAGGTTGGTAGACAGCAACCACCCAGGGAGGTACTACCGTCCTGCCAAGTGAGTGTAAAACGAAAGCCTGTAATTGTTTTACATGATGGTAGGATTGCTGGTGTCCTTTTTTTCTGTCTCATAAACATGCAAGATTTCAGGTACTTCTTGCTACTTCTACTTACACTTAGGTCACACTGCACATGCATGTACAAGCATATATATGTATATATACACATCCCTCTGGATTTTCTTCTATTTTCTTTCTAGTTCTTGTTGTTGTTTATTTCCTCTTATCTCCATGGGGAAGTGGAACAGAATTCTTCCTCCGTAAGCCATGCGTGTTGTAAGAGGCGACTAAAATGCCAGGAGCAAGGGGCTAGTAACCCCTTCTCCCGTATAAATTACTAAATTTAAAAAGAGAAACTTTCGTTTTTTTTTTTTGGGCCACCCTGCCTTGGTGGGATACGGCCGGTTTGTTGAAAAAAAAAAAATATATATATATATATATATATATATATATATATATATATATATATATATATATATATATATATATATATATATATATATATAAATATGCAAGGAATTCGCAAGAGCAGGCGAAATATACACAAACACTGATCTCTGGCTGAAGGAGACTCGAACCTACGAACCTTGGAACAAGGTACGCAGTGCTTTACCAATCTATCCACACTGGACCAAAACCTTGGAGTCCAGCTTGCACTAGACTTTGATCCAAGGCAGCCAGCTTTCAGGGAGAAGGCTTACAGCTTTTCATCTCATCCCCTGCATGCATCAGCCTTACTAGAGATGTTAACAATGCAAGTAACTGTAAGCCGTAAGCCTTCTCTCTGAAGGCTGGCTGCCTTGGATCAAAGTCTAGCGCAAGCTGGACTCCAAGGTATTGGTCCAGTGTGGGTAGATTGGTAAAGCACTGCGTACCTTGTTCCAAGGTTCATAGGCTCGAGTCTCCTTCAGCCAGAGATCAGTGTTATATATATATATATATATATATATATATATATATATATATATATATATATATATATATATATATATATATATATATATATATATATGTCGTGCCGAATATGTAAAACTGGTCAATTAGCAAGAACTCATTTAAAATTAATTCCTTTCTGAAATTTTCTCCTATACGTTTAAAGATATATTTTTTCATTAATGTTAATGTAAAAATTTATAATTTTGCACCAAAAGAATCTTAGAAAATTTACCTAACCTTATTATAACAAGCGCAATTTATTTTAGCCTAACCCAACTATATATATTTTAGATTTGTTTACAATAATTTAATACTAAACAAACTCAGTGAAATATATTTTTTTCGTTATGTTCAGAATGATTTTGGCGAAATTATTGCATACACAAATTTTCACTTGTCCTATATGGCAAGATGAGCGTTGCTATTTAAGCCAAGATCGCAAGTTCTGCCTATTCGGCACGACATATATATATATATATATATATATATATATATATATATATATATATATATATATATATATATATATATATATATATATATATATATATATATATTAGCACACTGGCCGATTCCCACCAAGGCAGGGATATCCCGAAAAGGAAAAACTTTCACCATCAATCACTCCATCACTGTCTTGCCAGAAGGGTGCTCTACACTACAATTTTTTAAACTACAACATTAACACCCCTCCTTCAGAGTACAGACACTGTACTTCCCATCTCCAGGACTCAAGTCCGGCCTGCCGGTTTCCCTGAATCCCTCCATAAATGTTACTTTGCTCACACTCCAACAGCACATCAAGTTTTTAAAACCATTTGTCTCTATTCACTCCTATCAAACACGCTCACGCATGCCTGCTGAAAGTCCAAGCCCCTCGCACACAAAACCTCCTTTACCCCCTCCCTCCAACCTTTCCTAGGCCGACCCCTACCCCGCCTTCCTTCCACTACAGACTGATACACTCTTGAAGTCATTCTGCTTTGCTCCATTCTCTCTACATGTCTGAACCACCTCAACAACCTTTCCTCAGCCCTCTGGACAACAGTTTTGGCAATCCCGCACCTCCTCCTAACTTCCAAGCTACGAATTCTCTGCATTATATTCACACCACACATTGCCCTCAGACATGACATCTCCACTGCCTCCAGCCTTCTCCTCGCTGCAACATTCATCACCCATGCTTCACACCCATATAAGAGCGTTGGTAAAACTATACTCTCAAAACATTTACCTCTTTGCCTCCAAGGACAAAGTTCTTTGTCTCCACAGACTCCTAAGTGCACCGCTCACCCTTTTCCCCTCATCAGTTCTATGATTCACCTCATCTTTCATAGACCCATCCGCTGACACGTCCACTCCCAAATACCTGAATACGTTCACCTCCTCCATACTCTCTCCTTCCAATCTGATATCCAATCTTTCGTCACCTAACTTTTTTGTTATCCTCATAACCTTACTCTTTCCTGTATTCACTTTTAATTTTCTTCTTTTACATACCCTACCAAATTAATCTACCAACCTCTGCAACTTCTCTTCAGAATCTCCCAAGAGCACAGTGTCATCAGCAAAGAGCAACTGTGACAACTCCCACTTTATGTGTGATTCTTTATCTTTTAACTCCACGCCTCTTGCCAAGACCCTCGCATTTACTTCTCTTACAACCCCATCTATAAATATATTAAACAACCACGGTGGCATCACACATCCTTGTCTAAGGCCTACTTTTACTGGGAAATAATCTCCCTCTTTCCTACATACTCTAACTTGAGCCTCACTATCCTCGTAAAAACTCTTCACTGCTTTCAGTACCCTACCTCCTATACCATACACCTGCAACATCTGCCACATTGCTCCCCTATCCACCCTGTCATACGCCTTTTCCAAATGCACAAAAACCTCTTTAGCCTTTTCCAAATACTGTTCAGTTATATGTTTCACTGTAAACACCTGGTCCACACATCCTCTACCTTTCCTAAAGCCTCCTTGTTCATCTGCTATCCTATTCTCCGTCTTACTCTTAATTCTTTCAATAATAGCTCTACCATACACTTTACCAGGTATACTCAACAGACTTATCCCCCTATAATTTTTGCACTCTCTTTTGTCCCCTTTGCCTTTATACAAAGGAACTATGCATGCTCTCTGCCAATCCCTAGGTACCTTACCCTCTTCCATACATTTATTAAATAATAGCACAAACCACTCAAAAACTATATCCTCAAAATCTCTTTCTCTCCTCTATCTTCCTCTCTTCTCCAGGTGCATACACTCTTATTATGACCCACTTTACACATCCAACCTTTACTTTATTCCACATAATCCTTGAATTTACACATTCATATTATCTTTTCTCCATCCATAACTGATCCTTCAACATCACTGCTACCCCTTCCTTAGCTCTAACTCTTTCCGATACTCTAGATTTAATCCCATTTATTTCCATCCACCGAAACTCCCCTACCCCCTTCAGCTTTGTTTCACTTAGGGCCAGGACATCCAACTTCTTTTCATTCATAACATCAGCAATCATCTGTTTCTTGTCATCCGCACTACATCCACGCACATTCAAGCACCCCAGTTATATATATATAAATATATATATATATATATATATATATATATATATATATATATATATGTCGTGCCGAATATGTAAAACTGGTCAATTAGCAAGAACTCATTTAAATTTAAGTTCTTTCTGAAATTTTCTCGTATACGTTTAAAGATATATTTTTTTCATTGATGTTAATGTGAAAATTCACAATTTTGCACCAAAAGAATCTTAGAAAACTTACCTAACCTTATTATAACAAGCGCAATTTATTTTAGCCTAACCCAACTAAATATATTTTAGATTTGTTTACAATAATTTAATACTAAACCAACCCAGTGAAATATATTTTTTTTTGTTAGGCTCAGAATGATTTTGGCGAAATTATTGCATACACAAATTTTCACTTGTCCTATATGGCAAGATGAGCGTTGCTATTTAAGCCAAGATAGCAAGTTCTGCCTATTCGGCACGACATATATATATATATATATATATATATATATATATATATATATATATATATATATATATATATATATATATATGTCGTGCCGAATAGGCAGAACTTGCGATCTTGGCTTAAATAGCAACGCTCATCTTGCCATATAGGACAAGTGAAAATTTGTGTATGCAATAATTTCGCCAAAATCATTCTGAATGTAACGAAAAAAAATATATTTCACTGTGTTTGTTTAGTATTAAATTATTGTAAATAAATCTAAAATATATTTAGTTGGGTTAGGCTAAAATAAATTGCTCTTGTTACAATAAGGTTAGGTAAGTTTTCTAAGAGTCTTTTGGTACAAAATTAATTTTTTTTACATTAACATTAATGAAAAAAATATATCTTTAAACGTATAAAAGAAAATTTCAGAAAGGACTTAATTTTAAATGAGTTCTTGCTAATTGACCAGGTTTACATATTCGGCACGACATATATATATATATATATATATATATATATATATATATATATATATATATATATATATAGCTTACGAGAGGTTTTTACAAAGCAGAAGTGTTATAAGAAGAGCAGTGTATATGGAGAGTAAAAGAAAGGTGAAGAGAGTGGTGAGAGAGTGCAAAAGGAGAGCAGATGAAAGAGTGGGAGAGGCACTGTCAAGAAATTTTAATGAAAATAAGAAAAAAATTTGGAGTGAGTTAAACAAGTTAAGAGAGCCTAGGGAAAGTATGGATTTGTCAGTTAAAAACAGAGTAGGGGAGTTAGTAGATGGGGAGAGGGAGGTATTGGGTAGATAGCGAGAATATTTTGAGGAACTTTTAAATGTTGAGGAAGAAAGGGAGGCGGTAATTTCATGCACTGGCCAGGGAGGTATACCATCTTTTAGGAGTGAAGAAGAGCAGAATGTAAGTGTGGTGGAGGTACGTGAGGCATTACGTAGAATGAAAGGGGGTAAAGCAGCTGGAACTGATGGGATCATGACAGAAATGTTAAAAGCAGGGGGGGATATAGTGTTGGAGTGGTTGGTACTTTTGTTTAATAAATGTATGAAAGAGTGGAAGGTACCTAGGGATTGGCGGAGAGCATGTATAGTCCCTTTATATAAAGGGAAAGGGGACAAAAGAGATTGTAAAAATTATAGAGGAATAAGTTTACCGAGTATACCAGGAAAAGTATACGGTAGAGTTATAATTGAAAGAATTAGAGGTAAGACAGAATGTAGAATTGCGGATGAGCAAGGAGGCTTCAGAGTGGGTAGGGGATGTGTAGATCAAGTGTTTACATTGAAGCATATATGTGAACAGTATTTAGATAAAGGTAGGGAAGTTTTTATTGCATTTATGGATTTAGAAAAGGCATATGATAGAGTGGATAGAGGAGCAATGTGACAGATGTTGCAAGTTTATGGAATAGGTGGTAAGTTACTAAATGCTGTAAAGAGCTTTTATGAGGATAGTGAGGCTCAGGTTAGGGTGTGTAGAAGAGAGGGAGAATACTTCCCGGTAAAAGTAGGTCTTAGACAGGGATGTGTAATGTCACCATGGTTGTTTAATATATTTATAGATGGGGTTGTAAAAGAAGTAAATGCTAGGGTGTTCGGGAGAGGGGTGGGATTAAATTATGGGGAATCAAATTCAAAATGGGAATTGACACAGTTACTTTTTGCTGATGATACTGTGCTTATGGGAGATTCTAAAGAAAAATTGCAAAGGTTAGTGGATGAGTTTGAGAATGTGTGTAAAGGTAGAAAGTTGAAAGTGAACATAGAAAAGAGTAAGGTGATGAGGGTATCAAATGATTTAGATAAAGAAAAATTGGATATCAAATTGGGGAGGAGGAGTATGGAAGAAGTGAATGTTTTCAGATACTTGGGAGTTGACGTGTCGGCGGATGGATTTATGAAGGATGAGGTTAATCATAGAATTGATGAGGGAAAAAAGGTGAGTGGTGCGTTGAGGTATATGTGGAGTCAAAAAACGTTACCTATGGAGGCAAAGAAGGGAATGTATGAAAGTATAGTAGTACCAACACTCTTATATGGATGTGAAGCTTGGGTGGTAAATGCAGCAGCGAGGAGGCGGTTGGAGGCAGTGGAGATGTCCTGTCTAAGGGCAATGTGTGGTGTAAATATTATGCAGAAAATTCGGAGTGTGGAAATTAGGAGAAGGTGTGGAGTTAATAAAAGCATTAGTCAGAGGGCAGAAGAGGGGTTGTTGAGGTGGTTTGGTCATTTAGAGAGAATGGATCAAAGTAGAATGACATGGAAAGCATATAAATCTATAGGGGAAGGAAAGAGGGGTAGGGGTCGTCCTCGAAAGGGTTGGAAAGAGGGGGTAAAGGAGGTTTTGTGGGCGAGGGGCTTGGACTTCCAGCAAGCGTGCATGAGCGTGTTAGATAGGAGTGAATGGAGACGAATGATACTTGGGACCTGACGATCTGTTGGAGTGTGAGCAGGGTAATATTTAGTGAAGGGATTCAGGGAAACCGGTTATTTTCTTATAGTCGGACTTGAGTCCTGGAAATGGGAAGTACAATGCCTGCACTTTAAAGGAGTGGTTTGGGATATTGGCAGTTTGGAGGGATATGTTGTATATCTTTATACGTATATGCTTCTAAACTGTTGTATTCTGAGCACCTCTGCAAAGGCAGTAATAATGTGTGAGTGTGGTGAAAGTGTTGAATGATGATGAAAGTATTTTCTTTTTGGGGATTTTCTTTCTTTTTTTGGGTCACCCTGCCTCAGTGGGAGATGACCAACTTGTTGAAAAATATATATATATATATATATATATATATATATATATATATATATATATATATATATATAATATATATATATATATATATATATATATATATATATATATATATATATATATATATATATATACACACACACAATAAGATCACAGTAAACAGGTGATATCAGAATGTGGAAAACAACCACTGTGAAAAAATAGTGAAATTCTTTGCGCTTTTGTGACTTCTCATATTATCCTTGATATATATATATATATATATATATATATATATATATATATATATATATATATATATATATATATATATATATCGTGCCGAATATGTAAAACTGGTCAATTAGCAAGAACTCGTTTAAAATTAAGTCCTTTCTAAAATTTTCTCTTATAAGTTTAAAGATATATTTTTTTGATTAATGTTATTGTAAAAATTTTTAATTTTGCACCAAAAGGAACGTAGAAAACTTACCTAACCTTATTATAACAAGAACAATTTATTTTAGCCTAACCCAACTAAATATTTTAGATTTGTTTGCAATAATTTAATACTAAACAAACACAGTGAAATATATTTTTTTTGTTAGGTTCAGAATGATTTTGGCGGAATTATTGCATACACAAATTTTCACTTGTCCTATATGGCAAGATGAGCGTTGCTATTTAAGCCAAGATCGCAAGTTCTGCCTATTCGGCACGACATATATATATATAATGTTAGGCAATGCTATTTTTTGACAAACAGCGAGAGTGAAAATTTGTTTAATGCATGTTGAAAGACAGCCTGCCCTGCAGAGCTAAATGGTTCAGATATGTGTCTTTGGCCTATTCTTATGGCCCTGGATACCTTTTTACCAAGGCTTAATGCTTTGGTCCCGTCTATTAAATTCACTGTGGATAAAGAGGTGGACTCTTAATTTTCATTCTTAGATGTGTTGATACACCGGTTGATAGAAAGTTTAACTCTACAGTATATAGGAAGGCCACCAATGTGTGCTCGTACATTAACATTTACTTCCAGCCATGACACAACAGTTAGAAGCAGTGTATTTCTTACTATGTTTCTCGAAGCTTACAGCGTGTGCAACACACAGCTCCTAGATGAGAAACTAAGAAAATATTTGACATTGCCATGAAGCTGAGGAACCCTTAAAAATTTGTGGAATCATCATTGCTAGCAGCTAGGAAAACTTGTCCTTGAGCTGAGCCTAGGAAAACACCTCAGTTCAAAAGTTTTTAAGTATTTTTAGTAATTTTAAGAGTTTTTAAGAATTCACGGACTGTTAGAAGCATTCTGATAAAGAATTCAAACACACAGTCTGTTGGTGATGTCGACAGAATTGGTTGCAATGATTGCAACTTATCGTATGGGGGACTGACTGGCAAACCTCTAGATGTTAGGATATCACAATACTATTATTCGATACATACTGTAGAGAAGTGGAAAGCGATTTTCAGCTACATTAGAGCTTGCAATAACCCAGCAAATTGGTGGGCAGAAGGAGTCATTTTACCTTGTTCCTCTTGGTTTGAATAGAACAGTGTAGAATAGGCAATTGTTAAATAGTGGTGGGTTATTTAAATTAGATTCATTTTTAGTTGAGGCAATTG